>NC_034412.1:31779903-31792787 GCF_002078875.1 Numida meleagris | reverse complement strand
TCCTTCCTTCCTTCCTTCCTTCCTTCCTTCCTTCCTCTCTTCCTCTCTTCCTCTCTTCCTCTCTTTCTTTATTCCTTTCTTTCTTCCTCTCTTTCTTTCTCTCTCTCTCTCTTTCTTTCTATTGTGTTGCGCTAAATAGTTTGATTTGGCATTTTTTTCTCAGTTCTTTCATGTGTCACTTCTCACTTGTAAAAACGTATATGGTCAGACTGTAGGCCATCTGTAATTCATTTCTCATATGTTCTGAAAGTATGTGAACTTTGAAACTAGTAAAAGTTTGAATTAGAATTTTCATTTTAAAACAAAGCAAATGCTAAGATTTTAAGCAGTTAGAACTGAAGTACATTTAAGTTAATAGTTAAATTAAAGGCATAGTAGAGTTGTCTTAAATGAAAATAAGCAGAAGTACAAGGGTTTTACAGATATTTGTAATACATAAAATATTTTTTCCATCTAGTACTAAGATTTGTAATAATATAGTAATAATAACTGTAGATCTTCTAGGCAATTCATTGAATGTTATGAAGTATTTACAAAAAGAGAGACTTTCATCATCCTATTTACTGCTCTAATTAAAATTAAATTGCAGTGGGATATATCAGGATTCTGTAGAAATGCCAAAAATAAATTCAAA
The DNA here is from genome assembly GCF_002078875.1 of Numida meleagris. Classification (NCBI taxonomy): domain Eukaryota; kingdom Metazoa; phylum Chordata; class Aves; order Galliformes; family Numididae; genus Numida; species Numida meleagris. Next base: position 31,792,153 of record NC_034412.1, on the reverse strand, counting down.
ACTGCAAGGGAAATTAAGAACAACCATTGTGTGTTCCTCCTACCACAGAAATGATGTACTATATATGATCACTAGTCAACAGACTAATAAACTTCATGTGCTTCCTTGTTAAACCTGGAGTTATATTAAAATATGTAATATATCTTCAGATATGTAGGGCATGTTTAATTGCACTCACTCACACCTTTTAATAAGAGAAAACTCCTTAGCCATCCATTTTTATTGGTTATCAAAGTGGTAGGACTACTGAATTAATGGAGGTTAATAAAAAATCCCTAATGCCTTAGTCAAACTTTCTCAGTCCTGAAGATGAAGAATTAATTTAAGTTGTGTTTGCTAAAGATACAGATAAACTTCATAAAGGGCACATTTTCATATTCCTACCTATGAATAAATTATTTTAAAGAGAACAAATGATTTAGACTGTTATCTCTGCTGGGCATTTGGGATCATGTGGGGCATAATGAGCTCTTTCTCATGCAAACCATACACTGAGGCATCACAGTGAGAAGACGCTGCAAGAATTTAGGACTCTATTTCTCACGTACTGGAAATGTGATGCTGTTACTCTGAGTGTTCCTATATCCACATGAAAGATTCACTAAAAGGCACTGCAATGTATTTGGAACCACCATTAAATTTTTTTAGGCTGTTATTTTAATTTCCTATTAGTACCTTCTTAACAACCAGCTTTGAATGCGACCTTGCTGGGTAGATTTTACTTGAGGGTACCTTAGAATTATTTTAATCAAACATACTGTATGAGACCAGTCAAACTGTGGTATGTGTGAAATGTACTTTGAGTTTGCAGTTTAAACTCTGACAACATGGTGTTTTGTGGTATAGCATCATGCTTCTGTAATGATATGTACAAAGAGCTTCTGTACTAGGTCAGAAAAAAGACCCACATAACTTTCCTCTTTACCAGTGCCTAGGCTCAGATAATTAAGTCCAAAAAGAAGAGGGCATGTAAAAAGCAATCCTTTCCCTTGTGCGGTCCTTTTTTTTCTTTGCAGTCCCTTCCCTCTTACCTGCTGTGGGCTAGCAAAGAGCAGTTCAGGGATATCCCTGGGCAGAAGTTAGTTACACCAGCCCCACCAGTGCACTGATCTGCATGTGTCTTTGTGTAGGCAAAAAAGCACTGAAAGTATCAGGGAGGTGCTGATTTTCACTCTCACTTGGAGAACTAAGTGTCTCTGTTATTGCTCCCTGCCTTCATCTCCCAGGCCCTGCATGCCTGGCAGTGTGGTGTGGCCATGCCTGTCATAAGCAGCCTCCAGACGAGGACTGCTGCCTCTCTCTCGGTGCCACTTCATTGCTGTGCCTGTAAGATCCTGGGGCAAGCCAGTGGCTCCTAGTCCTGATGGTGCCTCAGCCACCAGCACAAGAAGCACCAGAGTGCTGGATTGCACTGTACATTCTTGCACTTACTTCTGTGAATGGACTTGAACTTAGTATAAGAGAAAGCAGGTATTGCTAATGGTAATTTACTGATGGATAACCTGCCTTTTGAGGGAGCAGTGTGTCTATTTACTTCGTTCTGTCAGGGCCTGTGGATAAAGAGTGTGTTCTGTAAATCCCAAAGGAGGAAAATTGCTTCATTTGTAGGATATATTCCTGGAAAATTTCATACTGGCATGAAAAGAGAGTTAATAACAAGTACGTGGAAAACTGATTTATCATAGCAACAATTTTAGTAATATTTTAGTTCGTATTTTTGAAAATGTGCTGGCATCCAAACTCTGTTTCTTGCATTCTTCTTTTCCCTTTCCTATGTCCCCTGGCCCCCAAATGCTTCCTCACTGTCATACCTGACCAGAAGTCAATTAAATGGCAGCTTTTAGCAGCGTATTTCCACACTGTTGACCAGGATGGGAGGCATATTTCTCTACCTGTAGCTACCAGTGTTTAAGCTAATTGCAGATGCCAAACAACTTGTGTGCAGAGGCTTGGGAAAGCATTCAGAAATGATGTTAAGACAAACGTCACCACACCACAAACAACTTCTTTTAATGCATCTGTTCTGAATGCAGATGTATCTTCCAGACATGCCATCATTTTGGTGAAGATGAACCTGAATATCCATGTCAGAGGCTGAAGGATCTAATAGAGACAGGACATGTAGTTGGGCTTGGAGATCTGCGTGTTTGACTGTACCAAATCACATGGTGTTTGAGCGGAAGTACCCCTGGAATGAGGAACTTTCCCCAGTTACACTCCTGACAGTTCAGCTTCACTCTAGGTTAACAGAATAGAGTAAACCAGTAATGGGAGTAACTATTGAATATAGTCTAGTACAGCACAAAATGCTACATGATTATATAGCTGTGAAATGTTTTGGTTGGTTATATAATGGTACATATCCTGCTGGTAGCTTCTGGTTATTGAGCTTGGTCTAAGTATGTAATGATACTCCAATTAAGTTTCATTATTTCTTGAACACAGAGGTGAGATTAGCATTTAAATGAAAAATATTTGGTTTTGATTCATTATTATTTACTGTTCTACGGATCACTTAAAACTACTCATTTGTTTTTCCTCATTTTGTTTGAAATTTTCTGAAGCAAATTTTCTCTTATTCTGTAACTCCTGCCCTTTAGACACAGACATTAACCTCAAATGAAGAGCCTTGTCAAAAGCACTTTCCAAAGTGGAAACAACTTTGTCATTTCATTAGAAAATGTGGAATTATGTTCTGAAGCATTTCTTCATTTAATCTTCAACATTATCATCACCTTTTATCTTCAGGTGTCCATTTGATTTCTGGCTGGAATCTTCAGTGCTGTGCTTCTGACATAAAATGAACTTTCCATCGCCTGGCTTAGTGTTGAGTTCAGGCAGCATTTGCACTCTGCTCATTCAAATTTTGTATAATACCTAATTTATTGCTGCCTTTCAGAAAAGGTGGTAAAAAAGAAAACAAAAAGCACCTCCAAGCAAAGGTATTATACATTACATGGTAATTATCATCTTGCCATTTGGAGAATCATTAACGCCTCCACTTTGCTGAAAGATAGGAAATATGACTTTTGTTGTTGTTGCTGTTGTAATTTGCTCCCCTGCAACAAGCATTATATTTTGAAAAGATTTTAGGCTCTGTAGCAAAAAAGCCTAATGTTTCTTAGTCAAAACATAAAGATGCACCTGTTCCATGTTTGGACTTAAATATATAACTCAACATGATATATTACTTTAAACATGACAAGGAAATTGAAATACAGAAAGCCTGAAGTACATGAAAGCTGAAGATTGAGATATTTGAGAATAAAGCCATAATGTATTGGCTTAACACATGTAGCTAAGCTATCCCCAGAACTGCATATGCTTGAATAATACATGGAATACACATCAGACATATCTTTTAAAATCTCTACAATACAGTAAATAGGACTTTATCCTACAGATTTTAAGTTTATTTTCCTTGTAAAGGATCTGATGATCACATGTTTAATTATATAAAATGTTATATCAGATTGCATAATCATCTGCACTGTAAAATAATTCTATACCACAAAATGCATTTCAAAGTCCTTCTTTTGAACAATGAAGATTAGAGGATCAGGGATGTTCAGAGATGCTGAGTGAGTCCCAGTCATCCTCTGCAGCATTTTCCACATCAAAAACAGGTTGGAGAGACTTGTGTGGGCTTTTTTCTTTTCAGTTTTGCTTTGAACACTTGAGGTGAAAACTTGGTCCTTTTGAAGTCATCAGCAGCAGTTAATCCAGCATGAAAATTGAGTCTACAAAGATTGGATCCCAACAGACTAGGGATTTGTGTCTCCCTCACAAGCCAGCTTCTTCAGCTTTTGTAGATTGGGTATAGATAATATTTTTCTATTGTTGCTATATTTTCTTTTTGTTTCTTTCTTTTTTTTCCTTTTCTTCTTTTCTTTCTTTCTTTCCTTACTTTCCTTCCTTTCTTTATGACAAATTATTATCATCAGCCTAATTGCCTTCACAAACATGTATGACTGACAGTACTACCGAATGCCATTCTAAAAGCTGCTTGCTGATACAGTTTCCAGGTTGGGCTTATCAGCCTCCTTCAAACCCATAGATAACTGATCCTGGTTCTTCCAAGGAAAGTATGCAAGGTGGGTCAGTGAGGGAATGCAGGTCTAAATGTCCAATACCTCTTTATGCGGTGCAGTCTCTCTTATATTCTACAAAATTTCATTTATCAAATTACTTGGTTTCTTTACAAAGAATAGGATGTCAGCTTTTCCTAACACTAAGTTAAAAGTCTTCCTTTTCTCTGGGGAATATGTAACTTTAATTGCAGTGTTTTCTTTGATACATTCTGTTAGTGTGATCCACTGCAAACTGAAGAGTTAACATGTTTTGCTGTTTATGTTCCCTACTTTGCTTTTCTGAACACAATGACTAATGGTCTCTAAAGGAAACTAAATCTTAAAAGGAAAACAAGTAAATTTAAAGGGGTATGTATACAAAGAGAAGAACATTGTATTTATCACAAGCTCCTAATTATGATGAATGACAGAATGTTATTAGACTGCGCTTGTCAGCATGAGTTTGCTTGTTATAATAAAGTTTTAATGTTACACCAGTTTGGTGAATGATCATCTGATATTTTCATTGTTCAAAGTGTCCTATCGACAAACAGAAACATTTCATTTAGCTTCCTGCTTACAAGATACAGTTAGATAGGCAGATGGCCAGTGTAAGCGTATGGTATCCTGTTGTAGTAACCAGGAGAGCATGGCCTTGGGCTTACTCTTTGTTGTGTGTAAAACAAGTTGGAGCAAACCAGTGGCTCCCTTTTTGAAAGGATTAATTAAACTAGACTTCCAGTTGTGCTTTGGGACTGGTAGATTTAAAATACTATAGAAGATGATGGTAGGCTACAGAGCCTGGGATCTGATTGTTGTGGTTTTCTCCTTTGACAGTAATCACAGTCAATGGAGATTTTCATGTACCTCAGAGAATATTATTATGCATAAGATGGGAAAGAAATCAATTCACTCAATTTACTCTCCAGATTTATTTGTTCTACAGAATTAGTGCAAGGAAAAAATCAGTTTATGTTTTAAAAAAAAAAGTACATGTGTGGTTCTACCTGTAATATCTTCTCATTTGGGGCAGATGAGGATAAAGAAAAACCAACCCAGGACTTTATCTAATGCCACATCAGCAACAAGTAGATAATTTGTAGAGTGTTAATCCCGTTGCTCTCCTACCTTTATATTTCACTTACATTGTCCCTTATTGCTCTACTTCCTTTGCATGAGAAGTAAGATTGGAAAATGAAAGTCTTCCCTTTCTGACTGTTAGTTTTAGCATATCGAGGATCTAGTCTTGCCATAGAATTTGTGTCAGCAGTGGTCCCACATTACAACAGAAAATTTTGCCCTAGCTGATCTTTTGGATTTCTGATTAAGAGAAGGAAAATAAGACCATCCCAAATCAAGCAGCCTTTCTGAACAGTCAAGAAAAAAAAAAGCATTCTCAGCCAGAAAAAAATCCATTCCTACATTTGTTTAATGCAGTGCACATGATGCCAACACACATGTACACGCACTGTGCTTTTAGAATGGAAGCTATGAGGAGAAGTGAGTTCAGACAGAGGAAGGGAGGGGAGGGAAAAACAGAGCTTACATTATTTGCAGAAAATGCAAAACAGTTTCTGTGGAGAACATCAATGAGCTCGTAGTGTTACTGGCTGTTTGGGCAACCAGCTGAGGAGAACCTAAATCTGTGATAAGTTCAGTAAGTATTGACAGACAAGAAGAATTAGCAGATGAAGAAACTGTGACAGGAACAAAATATTCAGAGCTTTTTCTTGAAATTCTGATATAATCTTTTCTTGTTCTCCCCAGCCAGCCAAGAGATCATCCCTATTTCTGATGCTGCAGTGGAAAGGAATGGCAGCACAACCTTAATTGATGAAATGATTCCTTGATTGGGGAATCATTTCATATCATGAGAAATCTTTTTTTTTTTCCATGAAAAATACCTCTAACTCTTAAAAAGCATAGGGTTGTGCAAACCACAAGAGAAGAATTTGGACCAAAAATAATGACAAATTTACTAGGAAGAACACACAAATCTTATTGATACTAAAGATGCACTTGATATTGTCAGTCTTGAAACACTGGTGCTTGCTTTATACTGAAACAAGCTCTTTTGCTCTCTCAGTTTTGCAATGTGTTTGTTAATTATTACAGTGAATATTAACTTTGTGTTCGCTGTCTTCTCTTGTGGTTTATTTTTTCTTATTGCAATTTCATCTGATTACTGCTGCTTCACTTCTTCCTATGATGTTAACTACTTCTTAGTTGTCAATATTTACTTCTTAAGGGAAACTGTCAAAGTATTTTATTTACGAGTTTCAACTTACTGAATAAATATTGTTTAATAAATTTCTTTACAGGAGAGCATGATCAGTGACAACATGGCTAGGAAATTTTATTTTTGCTTTCCTGTACCAAAGAACATATTTTTATTTGTTGTGGAAAGCCAACTTATGGAAGTGTTTCAGGTCTGTTTATGAGTTTATTTTACATAACAAGATTATTTTCCAGCACCACAAGATGGATAACATTCAAAATTTGAGTATTACCGTACCATCAAAACACAAAAGAAAGTAACTCTCCTTTCCCAGTTCCTATTACATTTGTTCATAAACAAAAAAACCCTCTGCTTCCCACCAGTCAAACCAGCAAGGCTTCTATGTGCAAGACAGCAACTGGGATTATTTTAAATGTAGCGGACTTCCTGTAAGTCCTTTGAAAAAAAAAAAAATGTATCCTCCTAATAGAAATATAATACTACATAAAATATTTATCATTTGTTTGCTAAGAATTTGTTTGAATGCAATATTACTTTTGATAAAGCCAGAAAAACTTGAAATTTTTTTTTACAGTGAGAGAACAGCCTTTCAATGAATGGCAACAGTCCACATCTCTCCAAACTAATCTTCATTTAGATTTATTGTGGTGAATCTCTTTCATAAGGTGAAGACCACATAGACTATACTTATGTAATACTTTGTTAGTAATTGTTCTGTAATGTAAGTAACTTCAAAAGATTTGATTTCATTTATTACTATCATGTAAAAAACAATACTTGATATGAATGATAAAATATTCTCTAATCCATTTGTGAACTCTACAACAAGCCCATTTAGTAGAACATTTTCATGTCTTCATCAAATTTACTTTTCAGGAATTTTGAGCACTGTTGCAAAGGCTTTAAATGGCCAGTTTAAGAGGTAGCTGCTGTCTAAAAATATTTACTAGCTTGAGAATCTGCTACAACAAAGTCATACAATGGCTAAGTGGAGGAACATGCAGCAGAATAGCACATATGTAAATTATTTCTTGTCCTTCAGATCCCAAATACCTCAATTGTTTTCCTTTTCCCATGTGATAATCTCATTTTGTTTTAGTACAGACAGTACTATGATTGTTTTTATCCTCCACTTACTGTGTTCTCAAGCAACTATTCTGAGTAGAAAAGCCAGGAGACAAACACCTGTGGCTAGTAGAAGGCATTTGGTAAGATAGTGAGGAAGTGGTGTATGTGTGCTAGAAAATTTCTACTAAATTCCCATTAGTTTATTATCTCTTTTCCATCCCATGCCCCAAGCATCCTAAAGGCCTTTCTTCATCAGAAAGCTTACATAGGCTCTGTCTTAACAGGAAAACAGCCAGAAGTTAACTTCTTTGCTCATCCTCTGCTCACCTTAGTTTTCTCTGCCTGAATGCAAAAGCTCAGTGAAATAAAATTGAATGCTAAGTTCTAAGTTTAAGATTCTCCAAGTGGCTAAGGCCTTGATAAAGTCCCTCTCCATCGTCCTATAAATCATTGATTCCATAAATTGATTGGACAGCTGAGTTTTCTAAGAGACATGGAGAAAATGTTCAGCTACTTCACAGAGTTTAGGGACCTACCCATGAAAATTGTTTTTCTGCCCAACTTTTCAGTAAAAGAGTTTGTTGAGGAGGGCCAGAAGCAAATAACTTTTAGATCAGACCTTGACAGATGGGTAGAATTCTGGCAAATTCGGTTATAGCATGTTTCATGTTAGTAGTAAAGACAATTTTCATTACTGTAGTTACAGTTTTTAATTAATGTTGTTTTATAAATAAATTTAGCCTAGGCTTTTACATCACTAATAAGGTTATTAGCAAAGAAGAGGTCATGAAAGTAGAAGAAATAGAACAGGCAAATAAAATATACGAAAAATGCTCCTTAAAATTAAATAGAAAAGGCAGTGGTAAGTGAGGTGAGATAAAAGGGTGGTAAGTGTACTAAGTGCAGGGAAAACAAACAAACCTTCCCATTACTGCTGCCATACCTTGTTGCATAACAGAGTGAAAAGTAACAAAAAATTCTCATCAGAAGTGCTCTTTTATTATTTCAAACATTTCCTATTGTTACTCCTAGATAACAACAGCTTACAAGGAACAGTTTCCAGCCACGGATCTCAAGGTACTGAAAATAGACATTTTTTATTCTTTTCTATATATGGGAAATCTGTGAAGCAGGAAAAAAATGATACTTTATGATACTCTCCTAAAATTGATGCTGACTTGCAGTGTCTGTACTGAAATCATGAACTATGTCATCTGGGAATCATACATTTCAGTTGAAAAAAACATGGCAAGACAGTATTTCAAGATAGCTGATTTCCTTTTCAGTCTTTCATAGGAAATGAAGCTGCTGCAATACAGAAAATAGACTACTTTTAAGATCTGAGCCATGGATGGGAACCGCCTTTTCACTCTGATTTTGTGAAGCGTCCAGCTTTGTGGAGTATTGCTCCACCTGTGGGAACCCTTGCTGCACTGGGGACATTTGGAGATTCCTTTCATTGCTGTCTTCAACTTCAGTTATGCTTCTTCAAGGGGTTCAAGTCATGGCTTACTGTTATTTGAAAGTAATTATGTATTTAATAGATTAGCTTCAGAAAACCCTGGCTGCTATGAAAAAATAAGGAAACTGGTGGCTGACTGCCAAAATATTTAGCATCCATGAGAATTTAAAATTTTTGCTTGATGTATCTTTGGCAAGTGATAGGCAATAGTAATGGTTGACTTGAATCCAGCAAAAACTTAAAGTAATTGATTTGATTTTAAAAATAATAAAAATGATTTTTATTATTATTATATTATTATTATTTTAAACTTTGGTACCCAGGATGCCCCTGTTGCATGGTGGATAGTTGCTCCCCAAACTGTGGTGTGATCAGGAATGTCAATACAGAGGGCTGATATGCTGAAATCAGGAAAGGAAGGGCATATGAGAAGACATTTGAGAGCTCCTTTATTTGTGGCAAGTTGTACAGCATCTGCCACAGCAAATGTACATGAATTAAGACAAATTCTAAATACATGAGAAACTTAAAAAATGCTTTTTTTTTCACTTCAGAAAATGCAATTGATTCTCCAAACCAAAAATAAATGTGAAATATTTTTAAAGACCTTTATAAAAATGACTCGTTGTCTATATTTTCTTTATTACGATCATGAAGTATAAGCAAGACAGAGTCAGACTTAACTGTTAGTTTGACAAGATGCAGTAGAAAACATACAGTCAGTGAAATGTGTAACGTGGTCAGACAGCAGGCAAAACTTGGAAGCAGTGTTATAAACTGTTCAAGAAAGGAAAGTGAACAAAAATTTGCTCTGTTGTTCAGTTCTAATGGAGCCTGGTTAAAACACAAGAGCTCTGGTTAAGTGGCTGCATGATAACGCATAATTTATGGAGGGGAAAAGATCTATCTGTCTGTCATAGTTAACTGAACCCAGGTTGCAAGGCTCTTGCCATAGAGCCAATAATTCTGCATAGACCTACTTCAGCTTTCTTCTCTAGAAATTTACGGCTTCCTCTCCTTCTCAAACAAAGGCTGGAGTTCACTGAGGCACGTGGTTTCAGCCATACAAATTGGCTCCTCTGCATTTCAGAGTGCACAAGCTGAGGAAGGAAGGAAGTGGAGCACTTCTCTGGAGCGAAGGGGTCTTGGAAGGCTTTTAGACAGGCTCAGTCGATCCCTTTGATCACTTCTTTAGATTTGCCAATAGGATTAAGTGTTCCTAGTCACAGCTCATGATAGTATCCCTGATCAGAACTGAACAATCTGGGTTGAGCAGATTTCTCTCAAACAAACCAGAGCTGGAAACCTCTTTGCATATCTCATGAAGTCCTCCTAGTGAGAAACTTTTGCATTAATCCTTGCCTAAAATCTGTAAAGCTTGCATCTTTGTTCTGAGTCAGTAGAACATCTGTAACGTTAGGGAACTATACTATAGTTAGATAAGCATAATTACTCCATTTTTTTTCTATTGACTTCTAGTTTGGTAATAGCCCTGGAAAAAAAGGGACCTGTTCCAATGTGATTTTCTACTATTTTCCCCTTTTATTTCCCCACACTTCTTCCAGGGTATTAAGCATTGAATCTCAGCACCAACAGAAACCTCTTTTATTGCTGAATCATTTCCAGGTATTTAAGAATTGACTTTAAGTAGCACCACCTATTAGCAAAAGAGCATATATAATGCACTTAATGGAAAAGCTCCTATATGTTCTTGGACAAGTTCTGTGTTTAATTTTTGTCCTGAAGTTAAGTCTCTGAAAACTCTGAAATCAGTTTACTGAACCTAAGCAGCTAAGCAAGCGCATTTCATTCCCTTCTTTATAATTAGTTTACAGATGTGCAGATTTGAAAACCTGAAAACACCTTGGGTATGTAGCGCAGGCCATAACATTTCACAAAGCTACTGGTGCATGAAAGTTGTACATAGTAATATACAGCCACCAAATAATGCAAAATTCCCTGGTGACTAGACCCTCACTGGCTAGATATTCATTGACCTATTTCAAGGCTGAAACTTGTTCATTTACTTTACAGCAATAAAGTGTTGCAATATTTATGAAAAAGTTAAAAATGTGTCAATATCATTTGCCCTGGAATATGTGTTACAGTTCGAGACAACTTTATATATGAAAAGATTTAACTCATAATTTGGTGAGTTTTATTATCCCAGTGAGCTATTTTGACAACTGGAATGTTCTTAAGTGAGCTGGCCTATTTCTTTTCACAATTAAGGTAAAAGTTATGCAAGGGTATTTTGAATGTGCCTGAAAGGTCTCTGTGTTACCTTTCTATCATGAAGAAGAGCCATGAACATTTGTTTTTGGCATCAAACATTTGACTGATATTCATCTAAGGTGCAAGCTGCTTTGTTTTGGTAGGGATCAAGACAAGATTGATGGCAACTTTTCTCAATACAGTTCTGTAGAGAAAATTGGATTATTCTTTCATCCATAGCCAGAAACAGTACACCAAACTATGAAATTATTCCAAATGATTTTTTTAAAGAGTGCTAAAGTTTAGCATGCTTGATCTGATATTCACTGCTTCTCTCTTTGTTTTCTAGCACCTATTTTGCATTCTGTACATACAAAGTTTATAAAGAAGCTTTTGAGAGAAATACGTTTATAAGAGGGCTGCATCAAAAGTAATGTATTTTGTTATGTTGGCCCACGACATCAGAGACAGATGTTGGTGGTATGGCAGTGGAGACTGAACTTTCCCACCAGTATTCTGTTACATGTTATTTCCGTGTGACAGATGGCAGCAGAGGGGCAGTCTGACAAAATGGTGTCTGACATGGAAGTGCGTGTGAAGCAAAGGTGTGTCACTGAATTCCTCCATGTGGAAATAAAGGCACTCACGGATATTCATTGATGCTTGCTGAATGTTTCTGGAGACCAAACAGTGGATGTGAGTACAGTGAGGTGCTAGATGGTGAAACAATATGAAAAGGTCACCTCTGCTTGTGCAGATTTTTACAAGTGTGGCATGCAGGCTCTAGTACATAGCTGGTGAAAATGCATAACTGTGTTGAAAAATAGTGTTTTGTACCTGAGAAACTGCTGTATCAATTAGTGTTATTTTGCTCTATCTCTTGTAATTTCCATGGGAATAAATAGGAGGCATTACTTTCAGAGCAACCTATGTAGGAAAAACGTCCCTATTATACACTGAATGCTGATGCCAAAAAGACAGTGCCATTCTCAATGTTAGATAGCATCAGCAATCTCAACAGATGTTTTAATGAGAACAACTTCCAATTTTCAATTGCACCAGAAGATGGCAATAGTAATTTCTAGTAATCAATACTAATAAGAATTTCACTAAAGTCAGTGGGAGTTCATGAGGAAAAGAGCAGGCAAGGTAGTTTCTTTCCTTCTTTCTTTCTTTCTTTCTTTCCTTCTTTCTTTC
>NC_034412.1:31629551-31779873 GCF_002078875.1 Numida meleagris | reverse complement strand
TCTTTCTTTCTTTCTTTCTTTCTTTCTTTCTTTCTTTCTTTCTTTCTTTCTTTCTTTCTTTCTTTCTTTCTTTCTTTCTTTCTTTCTTTCTTTCTTTGTAGTAGTAGTAGTAGTAGTAGTAGTAGTATCTTGCATTTCTACTTTTCAGCTTCAATCAAAAATTGAAACATGTAGAGTTAAAAGAAGTATGGGTTAAAGACATATATCCAACATAATTTGGAGTTCTTCTGTTTGTAAAAGGACAGTGAAATAGAGTATCTAGAAAATGAAGTATTTCAATCAATATTAGCTTAAGGTATACTCTGGTCCATAACTGATATGTCAGCTCTAATTCTTTGCTTTTATTTTCCTCTTCCTCATTTTGAGAAAAGCCATGTAACTGAAGTCTGCTTCACGGTGAATGTGAGAATCCACCTGACATATTGCAGTTATTAGAACATTTAAAACCACAGCAAATTTCAACTATTTTATCTGTCCATCAAAGAGCTTGTTGAAAAACATCTTGACATTTCAAAATTTGTTCATAAATTCTACAGAATTTGCTGTGATTTCCTACCTTGCCCTTGTTTGTGCTTGGTGGACTGTACTCTGTCCTGCAATAACTTACAGTCCTGACTCCTAGAGAATAAGTCTTTCACTCCCCTAGTCATTACTGGGATTGCTGTTGGCTTGATTAACAGCAGTCTCACTAAAATCTACATTTTTGCTGGTAATTTCTTAATCTGGCATGCTGAGCAGTCCTAAAGTGCTGAGCACATCTATTAACACTATATGAATATTAACTTAATCAAAATCATAACTCAGACCATCTTTCAGCATTAAAAAGCGTTTGGCAGCAATATTAGCTTAAAATATTTCATCCCCACTGTTTGTTCTTGCTCAAAGCAATCCAGTAAAGCAGCTAAGAGGCAAGGCACGCAGGCTTCAATTTGATGCTGTATGTAGCTTCTGGTCAGCTAAAAGTGCAGCCAAGACTGCTCGCCACGTTGCCTAAATCTCAGTCTGTGCAGCCCTCTTGCAGGGCTCTGAGTGCATGAGTGCTGTTGTTCAGGTACTCTTGGTAGGGCGTGGAGTCATTTGATCACAAAAATCAAACTGCAGAAGATGCATAAAGGCTAAGCAATGAAGAAGTCAGCCACGACTTTTAAATTTTCATTTAAATTACTTACAGATGTTTGGGGGATGATTTTTTATAATTATTTAGCTGGCACTATAGGATACATGTTTCAGAGAAGTACCACTTTGATCTGGGTTATGTATGAATAGCTGGTTTCTTTGCATCAACACTTCCCTGAGCACGTCTGTAAATTAAGCATTCAAATATGTAAGCTCAGAGCAGACCATAAAATAGAAATGTTTTAGACTGCACTGTACCTTTCCACAGAGACTTCACGTAATCAAAGTAAAAGTACAAGTGCTGACCCAACTATTTGATTTAAGACTTGGAAAGGGAGAGGGAGAGCAGAAGTATCAGTGTCAGCAGGCGGTTCATAATCCGAATAAACTTTCAAATGAAAACAATATGGAAAATCTCTGTACCTTAAGGGCAGAACAGCTTTACTGTATAAAGCATTTTATTTGGTCTGTTATGGTTTTCTCTGCAGAACAAAAATATCACTGTCTGCTGGCTAAATGGAGAACAGTTGGATCATAAAAATATCAAATGCATGTATTTGGCAACCACTAATAATCTACATATATTTATGTAACTGCTATTTTTCTTTTGGAATATACCGTCTGGAAATATAGCCTGAGGCTTCCTCAGATCTCCTAGAAAGAATTAGCATTCAGATCACCTGTGTAAAAATATGTTATGTCAAGCAGGTTAATTTTTCCTAAGTTCTTTGAAGGTTTGGTTTTTTTAAAAATTATTATTATTCATTCCTTCATGATCATTTGGTATTACTGTTATTATTATTATAGCTCTACTTATTCATAGCTAACACTGATGTTTACATTACAAGGAAGCCCTAACATCTGCTTTCCAGTGACTGTCAAACTTTAAGTGAATTAGTAAATGTGGAACACATTGTGACTAAATTTTGAACGCCTAAAAATGGGAGCATTTAGTACCTGCCTCAGAGCTTTTAGGCCCTAGAGAAAAAGGAAGTTACTAGTGAATTTCTGATTGTTTAGAATGCTTACAGAAAGCAGCACAATCCATCCTACAAATTCTGAATTTCCCAGTTGCATAAAATAAAATGTAGGTGTTTGTTAGAACTAACTAAAGCATTACTTAAGAGAATTATTTCTATTAATGAAGTCACAGGAAACCTCTTCTACAAGGTGATAGATGCATATCTTTCTTGCATAGTTCATGTGCCCTCAGAAGAAACCAAATCTTTGCTGCAATCTAGCTGTAATATTTTTACTTAGTACTGTTGTTCCCTAACAGATACAAAACTGCTATGTGACTTACAGATAAGATCTTGCCTTTTGTCTAGACAAAATAATAAGCCCAACACAGCAGAATCATGTTAGACACCCACTGACTTTATTAAGGTCACTGGCAATATTGCTTTAAATTTCAGTGAAACTATTTTTTTTTCTCTAGAGACTTTTAAAATTTGATTTAAAATCTCTAAATGATTAATATATCTACTAAAAATAATTTGACATATTTTTTTCTTTCTATTATCAGATTTTCTGGCTACTTGGAGCCCTTTCCATAGAAATTGAACATGATTACTTGCAGCCACTAAAACATCCATTTTATCTAATACTGTTCGTATAGCCCTTACTTTCTCCACCATAATTTGCTCTTTCATTATAGGCATTTACTCAAAGCTGTAGATTTTATAATTAGAGAATATGTGTTGGAAAGTTCTAGACTAATGAGCATCTACATTAATTTTGGGGTGTGGGCAGGATTTGGTATGGGAGGGATTTAATCCTTAAACAGAAAGCAAGAGTATATGAATATCATTGAGAAACTGCAAAGAGTAATGCCTTTATGTGGATTAAACTAATGAAACCAGTGCGATGGTAAGAATCTGCGCTAATTCTTAGGCAAATTCTTATGGAACACTTATGAACATTGCTTGCAGAATCTCAAATTCTGTAGCAATACTTTAGTTTAAGTGCCAAGTAGTTTTTGCAAATAGCATCTGGTTGTCTGAGTCTTCCTGCAGTTAATGAATATTGCCCAAACCTTCCATCTAAGAGAATTATTTTTACCTAGTATCTTCTCATTTCTGATCTGAAAGACTACCCATTTTGTTCTAAAGTTCCAGGAAACAAATGTTGCTCATTGGTGTTAATCAAGAAGACAGTGGTAGCCAGGAGCACCTGGCTCCATGTACCTCCATAACATTATAATAACTCATAGAATTTATGAAGCCTTTGATGTCTTTGCCTTTCTGAGGCCAAAACTTTACTAGGACTGGGGTTTTTCATTTGTAGCTTGAGTGCAGTTGGTGAGGTCTTCTGGAAGGATTATTGAGCTAGAGATCAAAAATACATCATCACTTAAATTGGGGCCATATGATACTTCTGAAAGGCAATCAGACCTGCTCCCCTGAAAGACAGAAGATTCCTTCAGAGCTGTCTCTCTTTAGAAAGAAAATGCATTCTCCCTGTCTCTTGCATGCTTTGTTCTGGCTTTTGTGATCTTCACTTTCAGTGTTCCCTGAAAAATATCACTGTTTCTGTGATTTATAGATCAAAATGCATTCTCTGATGTAGCTGGAGCTTGATCCCTTAACTGCTTTGAAAACTTGAACCAAGGCTTTCAGCTGGTATAGAAACGTGACTGGATGCCAGTTGACAGTTTTCAGAATAAGCTTCATGTTCCTCCTAAATCCACAGCCTTGGAAGAAGGGGGGGCAGTCATATAGACACTGTAGGCACCACAGATGCCTTTAAGCCATTTTGGCTTTCAGATTTGCCTATGAATTATATAAATAGAAAACAGAAGTAAAAATGTCTGAATCAGTGTAATTGCAATCACCCAAAAGAAACATAGCAGATATATCAGCTGTGTAAGTAATAGAGCACTACAGGCATGTCCAGCTAAGGTTAAAGGAGGTAGAGTTCTCTTGACCATGGGCACAAGTTGTTTGTTCCAAATGTACTTAAGTTGCTGAAATTCTTTGCTTTGGTTTATGCTCTGAGACATTTGGGATGCTTTTTTTAAAAAAATTGATGTTCTTACTATTTTGTTATTTTGCCCAGGGAGAGAACATTGGAACATAGTGTTACAGTAGCATATAACTTTTCATTTTGGACTCTGATTTTATGTTTTGCTTTTGCTAGAATTTTGCAATCCTAGGTGTTCTCTCTAATCAACTGAAACAATATTAGTATGTGTAAACACAAAAATATATTTGATTGTAACCCATATAATTGTGGTTAGATTTCATTAGCACATTCATTCTGTCTGCTTCCAGAAAAAAAAAAAAGAGCTTAATCTTTGGCTTTGAATGTGAACTTGATATCCAGAGATAGTATTTCACATTTATTATATAACTCACTTCAGTGCACAAGAAGAAAGTCTGATACCTCAAAGTGCATTTATGTTGGTACAACTCAGCTTAATTTTCTGTTCGGTTCACCCCTCCAAACTATAGTTGAAAACTGGAAAAGGGATGAAATAGGGCAATTACATTTTGCAGAAGATCAACTAGCTGATTCCATGTTTATAACCTTTATGAACCTGACAAGGAGAAGTGGAATGGCCAGCAAATCATATATGCAGGATTGAAAATGTCAAAGTATGAGCACAGTACCATAATTACCAAAGCACATCAGGGATTATTAGAATTTTGATAGTTCCCTCTTCTGACAAATATGGTAATGAAAATAGAAAATATACAAAATTGATTTATTTTCATGACAAAATAGTAATGAGGTGAGATGATTACATCCAATTTGCAATCTCAAAGTTGTCATTTCCCATTGGACTGGACCAGTAATCTTAGTAGCTTAATTAAATCAGTAATAATAATTCCTCCTCCCTACCCTCTTCTGCTCAGAAGAGGGAAAACTTAACAGAAAGGCAAGAACATTTCCACTATAAAAATTGCCTTGAGGTTTGCACTCAAAGCAGTGATTAAGCATTTTATTATATACTTTTATCTGTGCTCTTAAACACCGATATTTCAGAGATTGAATCAGTCTTCAGAAGAGACCTTAAGAATTATTAAATATTTACCTGAAGACACATTACTTATGTTGCATGGGAAAACTTGAAAGGTTTTTTTTTTCTCTAAACTCTATACCAATGTTCTTTTTCTTAGACTAGTAGTAGAATATGCATATTGCTGTTTGAGGAAGCGATCAGATAACAATATTTGGCCTTAACATTATTTATATTGTAAACTTATTAGTGCAGCATTACTGAAAGATTTTTGATGTAACTGACATTCCAATTAAAAATAATATGAAACAGCACTACACAAAAATCCAGAAAGTAACATTTTAACTAGTCAATTAAAAAGGACTCATATTTGTCTATTCTTCTACTGTGGAAAGTCCAGTAAAAATGAAGCATTCAGTAGCTATTAAAAATTTGTCCATCTCCATTATTTAGGCTTATTGTTTAGTGGTACCTTCTTCAATAAGATGGACAAAGTACATATAGGAAATACATGGATAATTGATTGAGCTTTCTGATCAAATCTCATATAGTAGCAACAACCAATTTGTTACCATTTTTGTTACCATTTTTATTTCTCTGACTCCTTTTCTCAGGATCAAGACTACAAGAGAAGCTTATTTAATTCTGTCTGTGACTTTCTGAAATCAGTATGAAGCTATGATTCAAGTTAAGTTTGTTACCATCATCCCCATCTGATTTGAGGTAATCAATTTAATCTTTTTTTTTCCAGTGAGTTTCTCTGATAAACTTCAGTCTTTAAGCATAAAAGCAATTTGCAAAATCTCTTAGGTTTTCTATTAGCCATCATAATTACTCTACTTATTAAATAGACTCTTATATCTGAGCATTTTCTCTTAAATTCAACACCTCTTAGAAGTCAGAGACAGGGTTAATAGAAACAACCTTAAAAGACTAAGGTTCTCAGTCACACTTCTTAAGTAGTAGGTGGCAAAAAGTACATTAGATAATATTATATCATTGTCCTCTGTGGATGTTTCTAATGGGATTCCTTGCTGCCCTCTTTTAGTGCTATTAGACACATCAGCAAAAATCTGGAAGAAAATATATGGACTTATTACTAAGAAAATGTAGAAATGCTCCACAGCTGATTGAACAGTAAATAATTATGAAGGTAGCTCTTATATATTTGTATAGATTGGTTTTATTTGGTTTCTGTGGCACTTCTTTTGGGAAAAAAAAAATTGCTCAGGTTTTAAAAAGGCCAAGTGTAAGATTACAAGGTTGAGGACAAAGAATGTATGGGCAAATATGACATGATGTCCTGGAAACACACCACTGGGAAAGGCACCTGGTCTCATGGTAAAGAAAATAGTCAACAGAGCGTGGGTTGCTCTGTTGGGTGGACTGTAGCTGTGGGATAATTTGGAATCCTTAAGTGCAGAATATCAAATAAGATTTGATATACCTACTGCAAAAATGTTGAACATCTTTCCAGGCAAAATCATGAAAACATCAGAAGTTGGATCAAGGCATGCAGCTGCCTAAGGGACACAGCAAAAAAGAGACAAAACAGCTCCTTGAGAATTTTGAGTTGATTGCACAAGAGAATGCTTTACAAAGCTAAGTCTATTCCGCTGTTTTTCTTCCCTGAATGCTGAGACAAAGCGAGAAGGTGGGTTGGTGCTGCTGTTGCCTGGCCCAGAACAGGCACTGACAGGGCTTGACTATGTACAAATGTATACCCGCACTGGGGTAGCGTTTCTGAAACTGCTACCTGGGTAATCTTGGCAGGATTTGATTTCAATTATGCAGATATCTTAACGCTGTTGGCCTTGCAAAACTTGACTCCTGCAGTGCTCCCCTCTGAATGACAGGGAAGTTCAACAATTTGTCCCCTGTATCCCCCCTTAACCACCACCCTCCACATCTCCCATCACCTCTCCTATGCGCTCATTTCTCATGTCATGTCAAATGGTTTTCATGTCCTTTCATGACATTAAACCCCAGACAAGTCCCCTCGGGACAAGTCACTCGTCTATCTATCTGCCTACTACCCTTGTTTCAGAAATACTGAAGTTATTTGAGGCCTGTCTGCCTTGCCTGCCCATTAGTGTAAACCTGGGTGTGAGCAGTGCTGTCGCTTGATCCCTTTAATTACTACTGAAGAGCCTGGACTTCCCATGCCATGTTTTTCACCTAGAGATTTTCGTCTGGTAAGCTACTTGCTATTTGCAAAAGCTCTACATTAATTTGTGAATATTAGGTATAGCCTGAATCCCACTGTGAAATTCAGTGTTTGGGTTGGAGCTTTACCTTTTAATTTTTCACAGCTTCAAATGGTCAGATAAGTAAATACAACACAGGTTGTAAGAATACACCAGAACTTTGATGATAAACCAAGTAGAGCTTCTACTTATCTATTAACTTTTTATTTTCCCAGAAGAAACTGTTTCTGTCAATATTTGAATGTGATGGGGATGAACAGGAGGAAGAAATGAAGTCTAATCTCAGCAGATGGTTGTCAAAACTGCACAGAGTGACTGAGAATGTAGAAAGAAATAAGAAGAGAGTTTCCTCCATTTTGTTTTTATGTCATGAATAGTGAATAAATCATATATTATAGACAAATGAAAAATAGCAAAAACTAGGTAAAGCACTAATGAAAAGAATGAAAACAAGGTTGCTGAAGAGTATTTTGTAGATAAATGTGTGTGATTACTCATAGACCTTAAATGAATGTTGATATTACTGAAAACAATAAAAATGGACATATGTATTGTATTTATGCATTGATAATCTCATCTTGGAGATATTACAAGAATGATTCATGTTGACAAGAAAAGAAGAATGTCTTTCAAGCTGTTACTTAGCTACTGACAAATCAAGTATGTCAGTTGGACGCAAGGATGGGCAAAGCAGACTTGTAAGACAGATAGGCTACTATCAGTTTTATGTCTGATCATAGCTGGAAATCTGAATGTTAACCCAAACTTTTCTCTCCATTTAGAGACTTCTTATTCATTGATCTATACCCTGTTCCTTGATTTGTGCTGGAAAATCATGGATTAGAACTGTCTTTTCTTATTTGAAAAAGTTTCTAGATACAGACCTGTGATATTTATTTTCTTTGTACTTGGAAAGTACACAATGAAAATAGACAATTGAACTAACAGAACAGGATATATCTACCAGCCTTTTTGAATAGTGTCTGATTGCTTTACAATGTTTGTCTGTGTAAATGTGCATATATTGTATTTTGATGCAAAAGTCATTCCTTAATGGATTTTTTATAAGCAGGCTAGAACTATTTAAGTGTTCTGCAGCGTCACTGCAGAATGTGTTTGTGGTTCTGGGGTTACTTAACCTCTCCCTGCAGCAGAATTTATCTGACTCACAGAATAGAAGTACTGCAACATGAATTTCAAGTTAAGTGGGTACCTTCGAACTGTGTTAAATTAAGCATCTTCATTGACTCATTAATAAATACACTTTACGTTAAGCCTTGTTGTATTATGTGTAGTATATGCAAAATACATATAATGTAATTCTACACTAACTATAATAATAGTAGAGGATAAAATTACTTTAGAAACAAATAAAACTGACTTTCTTCCAAGATCATTTGTGTCTGAATTTCTGCTTTGAGGTGTAGGGTTGGTTTTTTGTTTTTTTTTTTTTTTTTTCTCACTCCTTTTGCTATTCTGGAAAAAAGTGTATTAGATCCAGTCTGTTCTAACAATTTTCAATTACTATTTCCTCCTACTCAATAAGTAAAGAAGCTGCAATTTTTGTACATAAGTATTCTCGTTCAAAAGTCAAAGGTTAATTTGAATACTGAAAATCTGTACACAGCCTTGGCAGCTTAACAGGTATTTTGAGCACTTGTAAACTAATTTATAATAGAAAGAATAAAAATTACAAGGGTTACTAATCTTCATGCTGAAATCATTAAGATAATTACCACCAACTGTTTTATTATCCAAGTATATCAAGGGAAATGTAGTTGCATCCTGGAGCAATGAATGAAAACAGAGCAGATATGTACCAATCTACAATTTAAATGGCATATTGAAAATAGA
Source organism: Numida meleagris (assembly GCF_002078875.1). Taxonomy (NCBI): domain Eukaryota; kingdom Metazoa; phylum Chordata; class Aves; order Galliformes; family Numididae; genus Numida; species Numida meleagris. The sequence continues at coordinate 31,770,735 of NC_034412.1, read as the reverse complement.
TACATGTGCACGTCTTGTATTGGTGCATAACTTTCCTGTTGGTAAACTTAGAATGTGTATCTATTAAATGGAATACTGTCTCTGCAAGATGATCTATTATTTCTTAAAACATTGCCATATCAAGTCTCCTTTTCTGGTACTTTCCACCCAGTGCAGTACTCCTGCATCTGATTTGATTTACATGTCTTCCTCAAGTCACATAAGGCTACTATTTTTGTGATTTGGTTGTGGTTTTTTTTTTTTTCCAAGTTAAAAGCACAGTGTTTCCAAAACCTATTTGTAAATTTTTTTTTAAACTTGAGTCTTAGAAGGGAAATGAAATTCAGGAAAGTAACAAAAGTTATCCTGAAAGAATAAACCCTCACTGTGATCATTCACACTAAACATGTGCCATCACCTTTCCTAGAACATCTCATGCAAATAGGTTTACAACTGTGTATATATAGTTTCTAGACTGTTTTCTTTTAAAATCAATAGCAAAGTAAGATTAACTTCCCAAAACATTTTCTTCTAATTTCTGAAATACCAGAAAAGCTTCTAAGTATTAAGAGTTTGCTTTGAAAATGGGATAAAAAAAGTCAACAGCTAGTCAACTTTTCTTTTTTTGGTGTCTTTTTCCCATATTAGAAATAAAAAAAGTCTACAAGGTAATGTTCGGTATCTTTTATGCCCTTGTTATGGGAACCCACTGTCACAATAAAAATAACCTTAACCCATGAATCCATAGAAGCCAGCTAGATTGAGACAGTGAAAAAAAACCGTCTCTACATGTTGCTATATCCTTAACAGGTGTAAACTGACTTTGCTTTGTTGACCTCAGTGGCCCTGTATGTGCACAATATGTATGTCATCTGTGAACCTGACCGACTGAATTAAATTTATTGCAATGTGAACTAAGCATCCAGGGACTATATTTATGCTTCAGATGATCCTGTGTAAATACACAAGGAAAACATTTCCAGGAAATTTCCCATTTAACCTTTTAAAGAGGTTCATTTACTCAGTATTTCGTTAAAATTACCTATTCAATGAATTAAAAAATGGAAGAACAACAACCCTTACAAATCATGTTTATGATCTATCTACCACCCAGACACAGGAGATAATGTGAGGTCCTGCCTCATTGTGAAGATCTCTTTACTTTAATGAGCAGAATTCAAGCTTTCGCTTATACTGAAGACAGAACATGTGATGCTCTCACAGGTATAACCATGTGAAGCTCTAAAGGAGTGTCAAAGATGAAAAACTGGGGTGAATGCTTTTGGATGCAGCACCTTTCTTGTTTTTATTTCAGCATTGTGTTTGTAAAGGATATGTACATGTCTAGCGCATTAGACTGATGTAGTGAAGGAACATGTGTAGTTACAGAGAAATCTGACAGATGGGAAGGGCCTAAGGGATCTGAGGTCAGAAGATAACTGATTGCTCATACATTATCTAGTAAAATAAATAAATAATTGGTGTTTTAGTCTCTACAACATCAGTGAAAAGCACATTGGTTGCCAGTTAGGGGTAATATATAGATTCCTGAATATATTTGTTAAGATTTTAGAGATAGTATTGAGTGATCTTTCTATTAACAAATAGGATATTGGATCCTGCCTAATTTTAACTATTTCATACAAGTCAGAAATTACAACAACGAAAAGCAGTATGGATTGTTACACAGCAATACATTAACTTTCTGGAAAGAATGATGATACTTTTGAATTAAATGACAATTTGGGAATTTTCCAGTTCTAACAGAATGCTTGTGAAACATAGTCACAAAAAGAATGAATTAATGTTTCATGAGCAATTGTTGTGGTCAAATAGATAAGGAAAGAAAGTATACAAGCTGGATGACCATTTCAGACCTTAAAAACAATGGAAAGACATCATGTTAAAAGTAATCTCTGCAAAATTCTGGACAGCATGGAAAAAGCAGTGCCACAAGTCATATTTTACTGCAACAGCTGGGCTGTGGCTTAGGGTTTCCAAGAGCAGTTGACAGTCATAGGTGAAGAACAATATCTTGACAGAAAGTAGTTGAATCAAATTGAAAATTCAGACCTTTCTGTACTTGATTTTTCAGTTTTGTTTGAATTTTCTTCCTCTGTGAATGTGGATGGCAAGAGCTGTATTTACAGGTACACTATGTAATGCCTGTAAGTAAAAGGAAGGGGTAGTTTCACACCAGCACATGGACAGTTTTTTATTTCTCCTGACAAAGAATGTTAAGGCTGGTACAAGACGTGGTTCCCATTTGGTAGCATAGAAAGGTCTGACCGAGTTTGCTGTGTATGAAAATAGCTTTTGCACATTTTCTAGTTGTGTCCCCAGCCTTTTCTTCAAACACTATTCGCTACATCTCAAGTAATGGTAGCAACCTTCACGAAGTGGGGATTTGGGTATGCATTTTCTTGTAACATTAAACTGAAATATGTTCTCATAGATATTTTTCTCCTAGCATCTGGCATCCAAAAGGCCTGTGCTTGGGGAAATACATTTGCCAGATTCCAGTACACCTACGAGAGGTTCTGCCAAGATTTCAATAGCCATGAGATTTCTAGGTGCTCAGCTGGGCAGAATATTATACAGCAAGGGGTGGTTCATTAAATACAGTCAGAATCCTTATCAGGCTTGTATATATATATATATAAAAACATGAATAATACTGTATGTGCTACTAAGTATGTCCTCACAGCTAATGCCATTTGCTTCTTGCAGTCTTCAGTGTTGGAGATCTGTGCCTGTTGTTGGCTCAAATCTAGAAAGCTGCAGTACTCGCAATGCTGAAACCATGCAACTGTACTGCACGCAGCCTGTGCCCATTTAAAGAGGAAATATCATTTCTGCTTCCTTCCGGTGCCCAAAAATATTTTGCCCCAGAAACTCCTGTGAGGGTGACTCATGTATCACAGAATATATAGACCTTGTTGTGATGTCCTGGCTTTTTTTAAAGAATGTGTCACACTATTTTTGTCCTTGAAATTTGTGGAAAGAGATTGCTGACTTAATTTAGATCAATGCAAAAGCATAAATATCCTGTTGCTTATGACTCAGAAGCATAGCTTTTAATGAAGACATAATACTAGTAACTTTAATTTATAATTATTTAAATAATTCTGGTGGCTTACAAGAAAACTGGATGAATAACCATTTAAGTATATTACCAAAGAATTTCTTTATGTAATCACAATACCTTTGCATGACAAATAGCTAGATAGTAGTGTACTGAGTTTTATAAACCAGTTACCTTGCTCCATTTGAATGTATGGTGCTTTTCACGCTGTACTATCCAAAAACAGCTTTAGAGAAAAGAATGCAAGAATAAAATCATTGTACTGACCTCCATTATATTTGGCCATTTTAACAGAAATATAGGTCCAATAAGTTCTATAAAAAGATTTAACTTGAAAGTCTTCAGTATCTATTGTTGTAAAATGTTTACCAATGTAATTTCAGCTGCATATATAATACGTCTGTTGCTCCGAAAGTAATGCCTTCTATTTATTTCCATGGAAACGACAACCGTTACAAAGAACACAATAACAGTACTTGATAGAGCAAATTCTTGTCAGCAAAGTACTATTTTTCAACATAGTCACCACCATTAGCTATGCATTTTTGCCAGTGATGAACAAGAGCTCATGTGCTGTGCTTGTGGATTTTAGTGAGACACCTTTGCTTCATCTGCACTTCCATGTTAGATGCCATTTTGTCAGACTGCCTCTCTGCTGCCATCTTTCACGTGGCAACAACATGTAAAGGGATATTGTCAGGAAGGTTTGACCTCTACTGCCATACCACCAGCAAAATTCATACTAATTCCACACTTAAGGAACTGTCAAGCAGTTGATAGTGCTCTGTGGTTTTTCATGAAAAAAGTTTAAAACTAAATTTTCAGCCTTTCTTGCCCTTCATGCAGAAGGAATTTCAACAAGTTGTTTATGCATGTTCTGAGGATAGAAAATATATTTCAGAACTAAAATTGAGCATAAGATGTACTTCAAGGTATGTTGTAGATATTTTGATGTATGTCTGGGACAATATTTTTAGCATCTATTTTGGAAAACTGAAAATCAGAAAAAAAGAAGGAATTCTAACTTTCAATAATTTGTGATTCATAGTACCATGAGAATTATATACAGCCTTTTTCAGAAAATAAGATTTTTTTTTGATAATTCTGAAATGTGTGCACACTAAACTACATAAAAGGAGATTTCATATTGGCAACAAATTACTTTTTCTTTTTGCCAGAGGTATTATAATGCAAATATGATATTACACAAAGTTTATTTTTCAAAATTCAAACAGTTAAGATGTTGATTTTGCAGAAGCTTTGCTAAATGATGAAATGATCTCTGGGATTTAAAACTGTTTGTTTTCTTGACATTTTAAATACACTTTTAATTGGTAAGAATAACAAAGAATAGCAAAAGCTGCAGATAATATGGCTTATTCTGAGCAAAATCCAGCCTGAAGGTAGGTTTGTCTTTCAAAGAGAACGAAAAAAAAACAATTAAATGATGCTTTCACTTTACTAGGCTGATTAGAAGCAATTCAAGTGCCTCAAGTGATGTAAAGTTTTAAATCTATTGATTAAATTTGCATCTCTTAATTTAGAAATGATCATCCATGTGGAGTGCAGCCTAAACAGCAGAATCTTTCACTACTTAAGTATTGATTTTTAATATGTCAAATGTAGTAATTAAAATTGATATTTTGTAGATTGCATTTTAAATATTAATATTTGCTTGAATTTTATCCCATGACATCTGTGATATTTTGAAGAATTCTGTGGGTAATCACATTTCTCCAGTAGACACAGAATGAAAGCAGAAATCTATGAAAACTGTACCATATAACATATAAGAAAAGTCCAAAAGATTATTTTAGCTGAATTGAATTATTATTTCATGGCACGATAATGCCCTCATCCAGTCTTGATCAGTTCATTTCATAGTGGACACCTGTGAATAAATGGGTTAAAAAAATGGCTTTAGGCTTTATATCCTTTAAGGCTGCAGCCTGACACAGAGTTCTTCTATACTCTTGCCTGTTTTTGTAGTGAGCTACTGCTTAGCAGCACCTGTTTGGAGGCTCTTTCTGTCTGTCTTGGACACTTTCATCATTAAATAATTATTCTACATCAGTTAATCTTGGTGATTTAGACTGGTGCTCCTTGGGACAAAGACAGTGGGGCAGAATTTGGCTGGCATTTGTACTTTCTTCTGTGTAAGGTAAACAGACATTTTAAATGTTCTGCATTCTGCAATATTATTGCCTTTCAAAATACAATTTCACCCTCTCAGTGGAACCAGACAGGTGGCTTTTTAAGCTTATTTTTTTCAGTTCACTGATACAGTGCATTTCAAATTATTTAATAATTAGTAAAACATCATTGTCATCATCTAAATAAGGAAGGAAGCACAATTATTCCTGTGTCATAGGAGATCAAAAACACTCAGAGGGCTGACAGAAGAATCCAGATGTCTCTAAGTGTGAGCCTAGTCTATGGAGGAAAGTTCTCCAAGTATAATACAGAAGTCCTCCAAGTATAACTGTATTTTCTAGTCATTTTTCTTGATTCTCTCTACAGAAACAATAGACCCTTAAAATGTATTGTGTGAATATAGCATATTCCCTGTAGATGAGAGGAGTTTAAATGAATAAAATATAGATGAAAGCTATATTGCATGAGAAGTTATGAAACCTGTTGCTCACTGTTACATAAAGAATGAATGAAGAATAGGATATCTTAAAAAGGCATGGATCATTATTGAAACCGAGAGTGGACTTTGGCAGTCTTTGTTCTTTACTAATATCATCCCAAATAATCTCATTGTTATTGACAGATTCCTATAATGGACAGAGAATAAAAACATAATGGTCTAATGTATTAGTGAACAAAGAATAATGTTACAGGAAAAAAGATGGCAATTTGTGTAGAGAACAGGTACATAGCAGAGCTTATTAGAAAATTAAATAGGTTCTTTTCCTCACTGTCCTATGAGCTGTCCGATGATTTGGCAGCAGTGATTTAGATGTCCTAATTTAGTGTTAGATGAATTAAACTTACTTATTTCCAATGACTGTAAAGGGAATCCAGCCAGCTAGTTTGAATGTACATGTCTATATTGCACAAATCAATACTTGGCAGATGAAATTCTCTCCTAAAATCCAAACTAAATGAACGGTGACTGAAGATCAATCACCAGTTTTGGAAGAGTGCAACAATACAAAAAGGAGAAAAGCTGAGCTTGTGCTGCCACTTAGTGAAGGCCTCAGACTGTTTTCATTTGCCAAGGGATGGACTCCCTGGGTAGGGGTGTGCAGTCTCAGCATCTGACTGTCCTTCTGCTGGGAGATCTTGTAGAGATATCAGCAATGGGCAGACATGAGAATGATATTTGTTATTAAGAAGGTTTGGCTTTACATGCATGATGTGATTTCAGGAGACACAAGCTTGGTTAGACTGGGCTATTCTATAAAGAGCTTTGGCATGTCACACTGCTTGGATCCACCAGGGAGTCAGATGAGAGCTGGGCCAGATGCTATGCCTTTGACTCTTTGTAAAACTGGACTCTATAAAATAATATAAAGAAATGGTGAGACTGGACATAATTCTTTAAAGCCCTGACACTAAAGCTGAACATCCTTAAACAGAGTTGCTGTTATCTCAACTGGACTTCACATTTCCATTCTGTTTAAACATATTTTATGTTTGAGCAATGTAGTTTTTATTGCTATCAGATGGTACAAAATGGAGAATTCTACCTAAAAGAGACAACTTCTTTTATATTTAGCCTAAAATGAATCTTATTTAATAAAAGAGTTTGGCTGAAGGCTTGAAGTACATATAAGTGATACACTTCTCCCAATCATAACATTCATTATTTTCAATTGGTAATATGCATATTTCATTTTAAAAATACATAAGATGCTCAAACTCCTTGATTACTAGGAAATTCTATGCAAAGAATTTATAAGAGAATGTCTTCAGGCTGTCAATAAAGCCAAACATCCTGCTGTGCTGAGGCTTATATCACATTCTGTGTATGCTTTTCTAGTATGAACCACCAGAATAAAATATTATGACCCAGCTTTATCTTCTTCGTTTTAATGCTTACCAAATGAGTAATTTATCCTATACTAAAAGCATTAAAGGAACAAAATGCAGTAACTGATAACTTCATAATAAAATAGAATTGCATTTAGAGCAAATAACAATCTGTAAGTAATAGAACAGGGTTGTAGATCATAGGAGTGACTGCTGACTTGGGAGTAGCATTTGGTTATATGGACACTTTTGCAGTGATGTAAATAAAGGAAAACATTTTAAAATGCTAACAGTTATATTTGCATTCTAGTTCAGTACATTACAACACTTTTCTAATTTTTGGAAAAAAAAACAAAACCAAATGCATTTCTGCTGAGTCAAGAATTTGTAAAGCTGAGTAATTTTCTCAGCATTGAATCACGGACTATTAACAGATAGAACCTGGCAAAGCATCACTGATGTGAAAGGGTGAATGTTCTCCAAGAAAGCAATACATTTAGAAAAAAAGAGAAGAAATTTAGTTGATGTGGTAAGGACTCTTTTATTTAAAGCCCACCATATATTTTCACATTATGGGTAGTATCCACCTGTTATACCTAACTAATGACTGGTATTTCCATTGGTGCATGCAAACAGCTTTTGTTTTTGCTGAGAGATCCTCAAGAAAAAGTAGTGGTATTTCTCCTCTGGCAGCTCCTTTTCTCTGCAGCCTTATCCCCTCTCCTGACAGCAGGAATTCAGAGATTTCTCAGATCTTGCATGCTGATAATTTTGCAGGGAAGGTCGAATTACTTTTTTTAAAAAAAGGCCAAAAATAACTCCTGAATATTCTCAAAGCAGCCTCTTATATTGGCAATTTTTGTATTCAAACCTTATTTTAAAATTGCAGTTGATGAGTTTTGCATAGAAGAGATTGAAATAAAATATCACAGATTTTTTTTGACTTTCATTTGGTGTGGAACTCTTGTTTTAAGAGCAAGAAGACTTAGCCCTCTAACTTTCTGCCTATTGGTAGTAGTCTAATTCTTTCATCTGTGTTTTTATTCTCTGGAATTGCGTATAAATTCTTGTGTTACCTCCAAGAAGGAAAGACTTTGATATCTGCCAGATAGAGATTTCCTGTTCCCATTATGCTATTTAGCTAGTTACTAGGCCCAAATAAGTTTCAGTGCTTAAGCAAACACAGCTGGGAACATGCTACCTGTGATGGAAGAAAAGCAACGCTGATATAAATAAAGTGAATGCAAGAATGTTTTTAAATGATTGATAGAAGGAACTTGCTGTCTTCTGAGGATTTCTACGAGATTCTGAAACCAGGATTTTTGTGCATCAACATTAAAAGTTCACTGTGAATAACAGAGTGGGGAAATTACCTGTAGCAGGAATTATTCTCTAAGCTAAGTCTACTTTCCTTGTCATCTCACCATGCAAAAATGATGAGTGCGAATCAGTTTCCTTCCTTTCAAAATATAGGCCTTAAAAATGAGACAGGAACACTGTAGGAAGTAGGTGTGTAGGATGCCTGTGAAAATAATGAGGGTAATTGAATGTACCTTGGAAAAAAAAAAAAAACAATGTGAAGGATTATAAGCTAGAGATCATATAAAAAGCAATGCATACGGAGTTCATGAAAAGAGGCAGGTGACTAGAAAGCAGTGATATTTTAAATGATTGTTGGAAAGCACATAGGGACTTCAGTTTTGCTTTTCTTTCAAAGATGCTTTTTAAATTTTTACTTCAGTTTGTCTTTATCAGATCTCCAAAACAGCAGTGATTTCTGTGCAGCCTAGGTTTCTTCCAAGCTAGAAAGATACCATCATATCAATGCATGATTTAAATCATGCATTGAACTTTCAACCTCACCTACATTTTGAGTTGGCTGCTTGAGTTCTAGCTCATTAGAGCACTACTAACTCCTGGCACCACATGGACATCAGCTTGGCTCCTGAGCACAGGCATCTGCAGGTCAAGCTCCAAGCCTTGGGTAAACAAACCATTCCTTGGCTCTACCTGCCATGTTTGTTCAATATATTTTAAATTATCCAGATTCCCCACTTACTGTGTGGTTTCAAGAGCTCAGTTTATTAATTTTTGAGTCGGTTTCTTTCCTGTGGTGATGGGAGGTGGTGCAATGCAACCCAAGCTTACGATAGGTAGGAAGGTGAGAGTTTTCAAAGATTATATATTTGCAGACGGATTTCTCGTCTCTCTTAGCCTTCTGCTCTAATCTATCTCCCGGTGTCCAAGATTTCTCTAGATTATTCTTTTTAAAGGTGGAGGTTACCTCATAGAAGGACAAGGTCCTTACCAGTTGTGGATGCTTTACCTTCGTAACAGTCTCTTTATGCTGCTATGATCACAAGGAGGCACTCCCTGCACTCAAGACCGGAACTCAGCTTCCAAACACTCAAAAGTGCTTAGAAATTCCCACTGAAATGATGGGAAGTTAATTACCTTACTCCATCTACGCTCATATGTTCTGCTGTACTATCCATGTTGAAAATAATGGAACCACATTTTAACAGTATGGTTTTAGGCAAGTGAGAAAGCCATGGGCAACTCTCCAGCTACTCAGATACTACAGTGATAGAGGCTACATGGGCACTTGTTTAGACAGACAGTTGAACAGATTTCAAAAGCAAGGCTTCCAAAATGTGTCTTTTATACTACATTGCGGCTTTTTAACAGCTTGTTAGTGATAGATTTTTTTAACCTGAAGCACATGAATAATTCAAGAAAGAAAATGTTGCACAGTAATGTTGATTCAGTAACACTTTATATGTTCATTAGTTAGTGTGCATTATAATTGAACTTTTACATGTGACAGCCACATGAATACGAAATGAATACATTATGATTAATGTTGTTGCAATGAATACCAAATGATTTTTTTAATGACTGAGCTGTTGCCATTTTTGTGTCGATTCTGTGGCATGCAAAGATTCAGTTCTTTTTCAAAATTGGATCTGAGACAGTGATATGAATGGCTGATTGTATTTTAACATGGAACATACTTAGCTGGTGCTAAGTCATTATTCTCCAAGATCCCATGACAATTTTGTTGGCTGTTTAAAAAAAGCAACAGGTAAAGAAACTGTTTTCCTATAAGCTGATAATGAATGAAGGATTACTCAGTTGAAGCTCTTAGATAGCAGTGATCCATGGATGCTAACCAGACATCACAGAGAAAAGAAAATGGAGGTGACTGCTAAGGCAATAAATCATCTTTCTTTTTGCAGACTGTGGCTCTGAAGTGAGGGAAAAATAATATTAAAATGTTTTATTGTTGTCATTCTTGGATTAAATGCTACTTGAATAAACAAACAACATGTTCACACTTTAAATACAAAGTTTGTACTTTATTCAAGTGAGCAATGCTTCCACCAGGTTTCTTAGCCTTCAGGCTTTATTTATCTGCAGGGAACAGTTGTCATTAATGCTACCTTATTACCTTGTCTGAATAGCAATTTATTTTATAAATGTCTGTAACTGGAGAATGGGGAATGAATGGACCTACCTGGGCAAGTGTTTACCAGTGACTGCAAGAGTTCTGTAGTGAGGTCTATGTTGAAATACCACCCCATCTAACAAAATCCTTGGTCCAAAGTGCAAAGCGTCCTCTCAAACTATTAGACATCTTTCCGTTTCACAGAGCTACAACTAAAATTAACATCGCATCTACTGTGCTTCTGGAGGGCAAAAAAGGGGCCTGCACTGGAGGTGCTTATCTAAATCTAGGTTTCTGTGAGCAACATTAAAAGTCCTGTGAGAATCATACCTGGAAACTAGTTGATATCCTCTGCTTAGTTGTTAAGAACTCCAGAAAAGACAGAAAACAAGTTTGTTCCTGAGTTCAGTAACAAGCTGTTAGTCCTTATCCCTTTCTTTTCTTGGAATTCAGTCTCTAAATTGATATGAAAGGTTGTCGTCATCTATTTATATTTATTTTGATACACTATGAAAATAAAATTATGTGAGCAAGAATAAGCAAGTTGCTTGCCAGATATCCTTTGAGAAACTGCTGTGAATTAGGAAGAAAGTGGCATTCCACAAATAACTGGTTAACCACAGAGAACAATCCCTCTCCTCACAAGAGCAGAAATGTGTAGTGGTGACAACTGAGGAAAAGGCTTTTCAGGCAAAAAGAGTAAAAGGTCAGACTTGGCTGTGTATGGGCATACACCAGTCCTCCTCTGCCTTCCCCATCCTTCTCTGTACATCCTCTCAGATATCCTTCTGCTATTTGAAATGCTTAGGTAGTTGAGCATGACTATATGAGTTTGAGCAAGTATTCGAGTATGCCCAGGTTTTTTTTTAACAGTGGGTAAATTTTAACCCAACAGGGAGAGAAAGCATTTTGTGCATCAGTCTATGAGGCTTTCAAAGCATAGCTTTTCTGATGTTACTCTTTTTGTTCTCCAGTCCCTCAACATGCTACCTAAATTTCATCTCCAACATCATATAGCATTCAGTTTTTCCATTTTTTTCATGCCCCTTATATATTCTGTTATCCAAAATACAATTTTTTTCTGAGTGTCTTATTTCCTTGGGCATTGTAAGACCATAAAGTCCTATTTTTCTTAAAAAATAAAGTATCAGTTTTGTTCCTCCAAATAAGATCAAAGTTCATCCAAACAGGAACGTTCATACCCAGATGAGTCAAAGTGATTCCGCTTCATAGGAAATAAATGAGTAGACCAAAATCAGGAGGTGCTCTTGTGATCCTTCTTACACAGAAGAAAGTTATAGTTTCATCTTAATGGATTATAGTAAATATCTAGTTTTGTCAAATAAATTACAGACTGAGTCCTTTTAGCTGTGGCACACAAGAAACTGATCTGAGGAATCTGTGATCTGAACAGGAAGAGGGAAAAACAGACTTGATGGATCTATTTTACAAAGGTGAGAAATTGAGGTGCAAAGTCTGCACGAGGTCACAAAATTCTCTCACTGAGCCAGACTCTGTCCTTCCCAGACCTTGCTCCATGTCTTATGCATAAAATCACCAATCTTTCCTTATGCCAGCTCCAGGCATTTTTCTAACAAAGTTAAATTTAATCTCTGCTCCACACTGCAGTATTTTGGAAAACTTCAGTTATGGATGGGCCCAAGGATATGTGAAAAGTGTATACTCTGGGTAATTTTGGAAAGAGCAACTTTTATTTATACATACTAGCAAGTGCTCATAAACTTTTCCAGCAGAGTTATTTTGGTCTGCTAGCACAAATTTGTCAGCTGCTGAAAGATATTTCTGTGAGCTGAGAGGAGGCTGCTTTTCTGGGTGCAAGTGACATGGGCATGGATCAGTGGGTGTCCCGCTGTGGGGCTCCTAGGGACAGTGACCTTCTCGTGTGGTCATGCTCCTCTCTTGGCTCTGGATTTGGAGTTGCTGGCCAGCAACGGCCGGCAGCACAGCCCTTAGATGGGCACACTGGCCAAAGACCAGCATTTCACATTGTTTTATCTCTGTTTTCATACAGGAAGGAAGCGCTTAAGAGATCAGTGGAGCTACCCTGGATTTTTCGTGATTATTTTTTTCTTCTTCGCTAGCTGCCTGCAACATAATACCTAAGTTCTTTAAGGGGTTTAGAGGCACTTAATATTGTCTATGGGAGGGATGGCTTCTCTTTATTTCCTCAGTGGATCAAGAATGCAGATCAAGATCAGGATTGGTATTGTTTATGTTAATTCATTTACAAATAATTCTATCGTATATTTTAGTATTGCAAATACAGAATCCTTTGCCTAACCTGAAAATTGGACGCACACATCCATGGCAATTCCAGTTACAATCGAGTGTATCTTCAAGTATAGTCTTTTCTGGGTAAAAAATTGGCTGGAGGGCCAAGCCCAGATGGTGGTGAATGGAGTTAAATCCAGATGGTGGCTGGTCATGAGTAGCGCTCCTGAGGGGGTGGAAGTGGAGCCTGTCCTGTTTGGCATCTTTATTGATGACCTCAGTGAGGGTATTGAGGGCACCCTGAGTAAGTTTGCAGATGACACCAAGCTGAGGAGGAAGTGTTGATTTTCTTGAGGGTAGGAAGGCCCTAAAGAGGAATCTAGACAAGCTGGATTGATGTGCTGAGGCCAATTGTATGAGTTTCAACAAGACCAAGTGCCTTGTCCTGCACGTTGGTCACAACAACCCCAGGCAGTGCTACAGGCTTGTGGCAGAGTGGCTGGAAGGCTGCGCAGAGGAAAAGAACCTGGGGTATTAGTTGAGAGCCTGCTGAACATGAGCCAGCAGTGCACTCAGGTGGCCAAGAAGGCCAGCAGCATCCTGGCTTGTATCAGAAATAGTGTAGCCAGCAGGAGCAGGGAAGTGTTCGTGCTCTGTACATGGCTCTGGTGAGTACTCTGTTCACGTTTATGCCTCTCACTACAGGAAAGACTTTGAGGCCCTGGAGCACGTCCTGAAACGACTTGAAAGGAGGTTGGGGCAAGGTGGGTGTCAGCCTCTTCTCCTGGGTAACAGTGATAGGACAAGACGGAATGGCCTCAAGTTGCACCAGGAGAGGTTCAGGTTGGATATTAGGAAAAATTTATTCTCTGTAACAGTGGTGAAGCATTGGAACAGATTGCTCAGGGAAGTGATGGAGTCACCATCCCTGGAGGTGTTCAAAAAACGGGTAGACAAGGCACTGAGGGACATGGTATAGTGGGCATGGTGGTGATGGGTTGACAGTTGGACTAGGTGATTGTCTCTTCTTTTCTAGCCTTAATGATTCTCTGATTCTATGATTCTGTGATTCCGCTTTTCTTCTATGCCATAGGTTTTAACTTTTAAACATGATTTTAAATGTTGTTCGCTTGAACTTCTTGTTAGGTCTCCATTAGCAAGGATTCTCCTTTCCATATTTCGATCTGTTACGATACGGAATTTTTCAAGGTTTTATCTTGTGTGAAAATTATTTTTTGTTAAGCACATGGAAAAAACATGAGGTGCTTTGAAGGGGTGGCATAAAAATGCCCACTGTTCTTCATTAATGGTTGAGCCTTGCTAGATGCAAGACCCTTTCTGCATCCCAGGTTAAAGATGTAGGGAGGAGTAGGCCACTCTATTCCTCTTTTAAGCTTGGGAGTTATCATTGCTTTCTGTGCACAGAGATGAGAGCTCCAGGGACCTAATAAGAATCCATTTTGTGCAGACAAGTGGTAAGAGATGGATGAAGATGAAGAATGAGCAGAAGCATAATTCACTAGTGTACCTGATGGCATAATGACGTTGATGTTTCTTGGCTCATACATCACCCCAGGTGCAGATATTTGTCAGTTTATTTCTGTCTGGTACAATGGAGAGACTGGGAGGGATATTATGACTTTCTAAGTCACTATCTTTCAGCCAGACTGCTGTGGGGGCTGTGCAATTACATGCTCTTCTGCCTACGGGCTTGATAGCAAACTGATGCTCCCGCCCACAGCTAGAGGAGCAATCAGTTAAGGATGACAGTGTTGCATAAACAGTTAAGTCAGTCTTACATCTTGTCTGTCCTGTGGTGCTGTAGCAGCTTCGCCTCTGCTGGAGTGGAGCCTGTGAATATCTGTGGCTAGTGTTACCTTTTTCAAATTACAGGTGTCAAATTCCTAGTAGATTTTTCCCTCTATATCACAAAAAAGCAGATCTGATCTGTTCTTTCCAAATGTGGCAGACAAAAATGTTGTCTAGATACTGTACATGAAACTGTTAACAATTAAGAAGAGCAAGGTGAATTTCATACAGCCTTAAGAAGACCTTAAATGTTCCCTAGGGGACTGACTGTGTGTTCCTTACCCATGTAAGTCTTTTTTGCTTTCCATTAATGGAACCATGTACATCTATGCCCAAGGACAATTCATATGACTAAGAGCTGCAGGAGCAATACTTTATTTTTGTGACCAAATGTAATGTTGTCAGTAGGTCACATCAATGCATGAAAAATGGAAAATCCTGATGTACATTGAGCATTGAATGTTCAGAGTAAATTAACAAAAAGCTAGCTCTCAATTACCCATATAATATGCATTCCTGCTGATGTTATTCAGAACATGAATTTTATTGTGCTGCAAACATCTGAAACAAATTCATTTTTCAACAACTTTAGGCTTCGATATGGTATAATGGCTTAGTTTTAACAAGCTATTGTCTGTCACAGAATTGTCTATTGAACTGAACTTTGTGTTTTCTGTTTTGTTTATAAATTAAAATTGTCCTCCCATTTTCAGCTCTGTACATCATACACGTGTTCTGAAGTGCATACTTTGAAAACTGCAGTGTACTGAAACACGAAAGACTGCTCTTGGCTCCTGTATGCTGTGATTAAATGTAGGACTAAAAAGTCACCAGTGACAAGCACATGGCCAGGGTGGCTTACTTTCTGTCTTTGATTTCTGAATGTGGTAAGAAATTGATATTGAAATATAATTTTAAAATCATTTAAACATGTTACAACAGGCAACATCATTGCAAATATCTAATATTAAAAAATAGGTACTTTTATCAAGAATGCGGTTGATTGGGGGAAACAAGGTACAAATGCTGTTCAACTCCTGGAATATCAGTCATGATATTATATATGATTATCAAGAAGCTAATGTTACACCATGAAGTTGAGCTTTTATTTATATAAGTAATTAGAAAGCTAATGATAAACATATTCATATGTATATGAAAAGCCATGGATGCAAATTGAAGTTTCACTTGTTTTGACGAACAATCACTGAATGAAATTTCATGCTTTCTTCCTAAGATGAAGCTTAATTTGGTTTACATTACATATCATTTTTATGCAATTTACCTTCATTCAAACATGGGTCCAGCCCCATAGATCAGCACAGTCTATAAGAAAACTTGAAATTTTCAGTCTATAGTACATCTCAAATAAGATGTAACTTTTATATCCATTTCTTCAGAAGGATGTTAAGAAAATGGATGTCAAAAAGAGAGGTGATTTTTGACTGATGCTTTCACTGAATATTTTACAGCTTTGTGCATCTCTTCTCTATAAGATTAGAATTAAATTTGTCTTTCTTACCATTGCTATTGTATCAAACCACAGCTTCTAGATAGGGGACAGTGCTGATAGAGGAGAATGACTTCTGCTATTTATTTTAGGCTTAGCCTGGGACCAAAATTTTTTTCTTTTTAATTCTATATCACTGATTTGATCTGTGTCATTAGTAGGTTTTACTAGGAAGAGCATAAATACTTGTACTCCAACAAGCTGACAGGTCCATAGCTCATGGCATTGATCATGGATGGTTCTCTAGCACTGCACCATCATTTTCCAGAGACTGTTACTTGTACAGATGTAACATACCCAAGATAGATACAGAAACATATGGTAATCTTATCAAATGCCTACGCATACAGTTACAGAAGGAAAGACGCGTTTAGAGGAGAAGATACTGAATGGCAATGGTTTATTGCATATCAACAGCTTGAGCCATCTCAATTTTTCCACAGTAGGAAGTCTGATCTAGAGCATATGGTGAGTTCAGATGCAAAAGCATGATAGACTTAAAATGGCAGTTCTTAATTAGCACCTTATTAGTGTTCAGGTGCTAGCCATGTTTAGCAACAGCATGGAATGTATGGCCTACATTTTGGCATCCAGAATGGGATTACACCTGTTTAAACATATTTTGCTAGTTAAATTGGGTTGATTTTTTACTAATGACGGTAGAGGATAGCACAGAGCTTTTATAATGCCAAATTACTCTATACTTTTGAAATCCTTGAAATACCTTTTGGACTTCCAATAACTAAAGCAAAAATCTATGTCAATATATGTACTACAAATACTCTGCAGGCTGTAGCTGTATTTACCACCCATAATTCTGAGATAAAATATCTAAACTTGCCAAAAGTTTGACAAAGATAATTGCAGCACTGTTGCTAAGCATTCTGAGTAAGAAATCTGTATTCAGTTTACACTCAGTTACAATTAGAAAGTAAAACTGGAAAATGACAACTTCTAGTTAGATGCTTGAAATATATCTTTCTAAAATTGATTGCATCAAAGCAAACATTATGTTACTTATGATTTAGGCTTGTCAACTGCTCATCACACATTAAGAATTACTGGATGAATGAGGATGAAGGAAAAGCTTTTACTTTACAAACAGTCTCTGAAACTTCAGAAATCTAATATTGTTCATGACAAAAAGCCTTGCTGTGACTGAACGGCTTACCTGCAAGGTATCTCTAGACTGTTTATCTAAACCACTTCACAAGCTACATGCTTGTTTTCCATTTGAAAAAAAAATCACTATTAACAAAATTATTGTATTGAAAAGCAGCAGGAGATCAGTCTATCCAGTGGCAGACAACACGTATCTAAGATTTACTATGTAGTAACCACATTGGAAGACTAGTTCCTCCCAGAAAATGAAAATTACGTTGTTGTTGAGGGAAAGCATCACAACTGAATTTCCAGCCCACTGTTTTTGAGAATTGATTGCTATACTTGCCTGTCTATTTAAACATTAATACCCTAAGGCATTAAGTATAGTCTTTTGCTTAACCACCATCTCTTCAATTTTTCAGAAAGAGTAGTGGGTTTGGGTTTCTACTACACAATAACCAGAGAGAAAAATCATTAACTGCAGTCCTTGTAAATGTCTCTTTAGGAAACAGAGGATGATTTTAAACACCTGGGCTGTAAAAAGCCCAGCCCACCCAGTTGTTACAGGTCCCATCTGAGTACTGGCTGTTCTGTGTAGGATGCAGAAGTTAATGGAAAGAAATATGTGTGTATACATGTAAAAAGAAGAAAAAAGACACAAGAATAAGCCATCTGAAAATGTAAGTTCTTTGATTGATGAAATAGTTGATAATATGTTGGTTTCTATTGCTTTATTTGTAATAAGGTGTACTGATAAAAGAAAACAGAAAGGTGACTCTTGTGGTAGCAATGTGAGGTAGGACAGTTTCAGTTTACTGAGAGCCTAGTCCCTAACTGAATTTTCAGAGGCTTGTAATGTGAAGTAAGGTACATGTTCAAATCAATACTAATAGTTTTTCTAACTTGTTTAATGCTTGGAACACAATGAAAAGAAAGTTGGAAAAAAAAATAACCTGTGATAAATGATGTATCTGGCTTTGTTGTCTCTTCCAGGGGTCAAACTCACGTGAACAAATTCTACCTCGTTGTATTGTTGTTTATTTTGTTTATTTGTTTTTGGCTATAAGATTCGGATCTGAAATCTATGGATTTCTTGTTTGTTTTGTTTGTGGCAATACTAGTTATGTTATATCACTTACATTACTTAAAATATTAATTTAGAAGAGTATGAGCAGTTCTAACTTAAGCTGTTGCCCTAATAGCTGCTTGAGCAAGCAGAAAGAGTGTAATAGAGAAAAACTGGTTTTTCTTCCTTTTCTTTTTTTGACATTGCATTTAGAGGTTTGAATATTCACAATAATGAATGCAAATGTTTCATCTTTTTTCATTATCAGAAAGTAGTGTGTCTGAACAATTTAATTAAATCTGCTTAGAAAAATAAATATGACAGTGGGAAGAGAGTTTCAGTGTCTAATCTTACACAGTCCTGCCAAGCTAATTTTATTCTCCTTTTTCCCTTTGTATGGGAGCTGCTGAGTCACAGCCTAAACCACTGACTGAGCATCTGGGGAAAAGACCCAGTCAGCCCTGGAAGCACAGGTAAAGGCAATTCATCTGTGCAACCAGAAGGGGTGGAGCCAAGACCTCTGTTAGGCCTAATTTAAGGGCTGACTGCAACTGAGGAAGGATCTTTTTCTGGAGATTTCTTTTCTGTGGAGTTTCCCCTGTGAACCTACATCCACGGAGATAGAGGAGCAGTCCACTCCCTTCCTTTGTAACACCTTTCCGTCAAGCTGGTCTTTCTGTCCTTATACCTCTGTTGTGACATCTTTCCATTGTGTTGATCTTTCTGATTGTTACACCCTTGTTAACTTCTTTAACTAAAATCCACATAACTTTTTAAAAAGTTGCAGATATTTATTGTATGTTTTAAAACATAAATATATTTATATAGATATAATCCATCAGCTCTAATGTAAAAATATAGTAAAATCAAAAATGTTCATATTAATGTTTCTTCAGTAAGACAATGAAAGTAAATATTAGTTCAGACAGTGAATTTACTTCTTGAAGTGTAGTGGGTTTATTAACACCTCTGACTTTCTACTGATCTGCTTCAGCAGATGAGTTCAGTGGTTAAAACTAAAGATTGCTGTTTTGACTTGAACCTCTATATGACATACATTGATATATTTTCTGTTTAAGTGGCTTTATGACTTGTTGCAAAGCTAAATGTATATTTTTATTTTTTTTTATTTTTAAGTTCAAGGCTGGGTTGTTGTAAACATTTCTTCTGTGTAAGAAAAGTGAGGATGATCTTTATCCTATGCATAGGAAAGGAAAGAATTGTAATGCTTTTTAATGGATATTCTCAATTTTTAGACTCTGTCAGTTGGAGATGTGGTCTGAAAATGAGAAGATACAGGTTTTTCAATATTGTTTTATGTTATCATTTCTTCAGCTAACAATAGCCAGCTTCCTATTTGTTCTTTTCTTTGGGAGACTTAAAATTTTTTTTGTCATTTTAGTATTCTTGTACACCTCCAATATAAGAATTACCACTTCTAGTATCATTACGGCCACATAATAGTATGGGAAAGGTGTGGACAAAATCTGTTTAAGGATGTAGTCATTAAATGGTCATTGCTCTCTTGCTTAAAGGGGTGTTAGTGTTTTTGAATGTAAGCTGTAGAATAGAAGTATTCAATACCAGTACAGGAAAAACAAAGGAGGAAACTACCTATAGAGAAATTTAATTGCCCAGCATAGACAGGGACTTTTGATGTGTTTGTGTTTTTTTTTTTTCCAATGAACTGATGGACAAAGATTTTTATTATTTAGCCATCTCTGTCAGAAGCCATTATTTCGCAAGAAGACAAACGTTTCCTTAGGCTGATTAGTGCACATGTAAGAAAAGATGATACTACATTGTTATTTATTATAGTGATATCCTGTTATTCACTTAATATTGTCTTCTATAGGAAAAAATATTTTTCTTTCTCTGTTGTGAAAAGTCGTAATTCTCAGGAAGTGAATATAGAGCCACATGGGCTTTTATCCACAAGACTGGATACCGTGTAGCATTTAATCAGAGTAGCAGCAAAACTGTATGTGAGGCTGCAAGTGAACTTGCAATATCTCCAGGCACAGCAAAACAAGTTAAGGACAAAACAAGGTCTGATCAAATACTGCTTCACCCTCTGCTCTTGGTTTTGCTTTCTATTGTTGAATGAAGTCAAATGCAGTGTTTTATTTGAATGCTTTGTGCAGTGTTTCTACATTTTAAGTTGTAACAGTAAACACTATCATTTATGGTCACACTGGAGAGCTTTACTGTTTATATACACATGCAGTAAGCATGTGTAAATAAGCAGGTGAGCAAGAGCTCACAGGCCTTTATGAGTGCATAAAACAAAGGTGGAGATGACAGCTGCCACCTCTCTGCAATATACTGCATAAACAAGGTATTGTCTACAAGTCTCTCATCACTGTTTGGGATCACCTCTCCTGCCCTGCTTGCCTGTGCTTCATGGTGTGGCTCCCTGTTGGGCTGCATAAGCAGGTGAGGGCACTAATCCCTATGGGTGAAAGAAGGTGGCTTACTCATTCAGTGGCAGTGAGATGTGATTGCTCAAACTCAGCATTGCAGTGCAGCTTTCAAAACAAAGGGGAGGCCCCTCATTGTCTCTCACTTTGGCAAAGGATTTGGACAACAGGTAAGTGACAATATGAAGAATTGGGTTTCCAACATTTAAGTAAATAATGTTTTGGAGAAAATTTGGTCGTTGTGTGCAGGTGCTCTCATTCAAACTGTTCGTTCTTTATGTCCTTGAAGAGTTTGGAAAGGAGGTTGAAACTTCATTAAATGTAAAGAGTTAGGTGAGGAATATTTGAGAAATCTGCTGAATTGCTTTACTACCTTCAAAGCCATATTTTCATCTAAAACAACAATTTGTTTTAGATGTATGTACATCCTAGCAGTAGACCTGATAAGGTAAAAGGACACAGATTACTTCTGGAACAAGGAGGCAGGAGAGGAAAGAGAGCAACTGCCATCAGCACAACATGAGGAAAATAAGAAAACAATCAGGCTGTAGCAATGAGTGATTTCAATTTCCCAGTATTAACTGGGAAAACTGAAAACATGGCTCAATGAAAAATAAAATTATAGAAGAAATAAAGACTTCTTGACCTATGGTGTCAAAATCCTAATAGGACTTGTCCTCTCCAATTTCAGCAAAAATGTCCAGTTAGTAGATTAGAAACAGCAGAGCTACTTGACTCAAGTGACCCCATGATTAAATTCTATATAACTTAGAAGACAAAGCCAAATATATCAAAACCATAATATGAATTCTCTAAGGTATACCTTTAAAGTAGATGGAAGGGGGGGGGAAAAAAGGTGAAAAATGTAGAATGAAACAATAATGGAAGGTATCTCCAGTGAAAAGAAAAACATTTTGGGATGCTTCCGAGATATAATTTTGAGAGGAAGGAAGATAATGATGTGGTTGTGGGGAAATAATCCTTACAGTTTTGCTGATATATTTTCTATAAACACTTGATATAATGAATGTGTTTCATCACTGCATTCCTGCAAAAATCCTTTTGTGTGAGACATATTTGCAGCCATACTTGGAAGTGTGAGGAAACCAAGCATTGCCTATCCATATCTGTTTGATAACCACAGAAGGGTTGCTCAGATATTCCTCCAGTAAGTGATTTAATGTCAGCCCATGGCTATAGAGCAGGACCAGCTTTGGAAAATATTTCTGTTAGATTATCAGATGTTGCAGGAAAAAAAAGAGAATCTAGAGATCGCACTAGGGAAGATCTGGGGCTTCTAGAGAAGCGGAGGGTGTGAAGTGGTTCTGTAACTATGTTATTAATGGATTTGCACTATGTCTTTGCTAAAATGAAATAGTTATCACTGTAGAAGTTTGACTCATGTCTGGTAGGGTTTAAAACATGGCACTATGTATGTTAGGTTAATCTGTCTTAAAGCTAGACATGTGTTTGAATTTCCTTGGTTCTTTGCCCTTATTACTCATAATTAGACCAAATATTCCAGAAACGATTTAAAGAAATAACAGACTCTAGAGCAAATTTTATGACAAGAATAGATTCAGTGGTAAACATTCTCACTGTAGAAGATAATGCAGGGTACTGTAAGCTGGGAAGTGATGTACAGGGGCATGATATGGCAGTTTTATTGTGCTTAAACTGCAGTTGTGCATGTTTTGCTGGGTACCTGCATTTGCCTGCTGTTGCTCAAGCTTCACTCAGCAACTCCAAACACACTGATGATAATTTATTTCATTCTGAAGCAGTGTTGTAAAGTGATATACCATAAAATATGCTTGTACAACCTGTTAAATTTTACATTTACATTTTCATCTGTATAAATGAGAAATACCATGGAGATTTATGGATAATTAAAAAACAAAACAAAGAAAAACACTAACTAGCTAGTCTGTGTATTTTTAGTATTTAGTATTAATTGTGCATGAAAGGTAAGTTATTTTTAAACTTCTTATTCTCAAACAATCTCTCCAGGGGACCACTGCATTAATGTTGGATAATATTACTGTTTATTCTTATGTTCCAATACTTCTTTGAATTAAAAAGACACCAACTCAAGTAAATATGATGAAATTCTGTAATTTAGATAATCAGCCACACAATACATGAAAGTAAGTTATGATCATACATTACTGAGGACCTAAGCTAATTCACCAACTAGTACAAACTGTTGTAGTTCTCACTGATTTGTCTCAAAAAATTATTTGCACTAGATAAACACCTGATCTGTATCTAATACCCACAAGTAGAGTAATGGCTGAAACATTTGTCAGCTAATTTGTAGTAATAAAAATATGTATCTCAAATTATTTCAGGGTTTTATTTTAACATGTTACTTTTCTGTATCATGTGAATTTATCACTAATGTTGTGGTATAGCTAAGGAAAATGGGAAAAAATGCATCTAAATGAACTGTATTTACAGGAAAGTATAAGAAATGTAGAATTTAAAATAGAAACTGCTTAATTTTGATTCAACAAACAAAACAATAATCTTTGAATATAAATGTAAACTCTAAAATAACTTATTTTGATTATACTACAAAACTTATTCCAAGAAGAGTCCACTCCAAAAATAAGTCCACTACAGTACTTAAAGGTTATTAGTAGTTTAAAAAAAAAAACAAGGATTAACATTACACCAAGTTTCGTGCAATATAAAGAAATAGGATTATGGATCTTCTGCATGGTTGTTTATGCCCCTGCAAACCCACACATCATGTTTCACTGAGGAAGAATTAATCTGTGTAAAACCAGTTGGGATGTGGCAGTAAAAATTGCTCAGAATGTTAGTGCATCATGTAGAGAAAGACAAAGCTAGTCATCAGGATAAGTGGGAAGAACTGTGAAATGATTAAGCAAAATACATGCTATCAACAATAATCTTTCCAAAACTATAATTTTCATAATGGATATCTAAAAATATCTGTCATTTTAACAAAACCCAAATTCTTAACTGTAAACTGGAATGCCAGATATTGCAAGATTAAATGCTTTCAAGCATTCAGATTATGCTGAGAGATAGCCATTTAAGACCTGGATAAATAAGCTTTACAGATCATAACACACTGTTGCAGAGATACCTCTTTATAACATGTCCAATATTTCACTTCAAGTGTTGGCTATGTTTTGGGTAGTTTTTCTTTCTTTTTAAAATCCATATCGTATAGTACCTAAGAGCTTCCATTTGCCTGGGATGTATGATAGCCATCAATGAGGCGTCAAAGCCAATAAAATGGAAAGAGAGGGGAGGAGTTAAATAACTGCATAGGAATTAAGTGGGAGGAGGTAGTGTCTTTGTGTACTCAAACATAATGGAATATGCTGGCAACAAACAATATCACAACGTGATTTCAAGCTAAAATGTTCATCTCACTTCTGAAATGTGCCTTGTTTAAGACCTGTGGGCTTCATGTTTCAGGATCCACCATCATTTTGCACTACTCTGTTACATTTACTGTATTACGTAAAGATGCATTCCTAGAATTCAAACTTCAGGCAAAACCCTAACAGTGTCAAAGGAAATGGACAAACATGCCTTAAATAAAACATTATTTCAATTGCTTTCGTGGCTTCTCCCTTGTTTGCTTGTTACTTGAATATTGATTCTTTGTCTTGAATCTTCCACGAGCGTTCCAGTAGAACGATCTTTTTCTGCTCTAGTCATATGAGAGCTCTCTTCTTTCATGAAACTTTTCAAGGTTTCAATATGTTCTTTTTTTTCCCTCATAAGATATTTCAAAATCATTTAAAAATGTTTTGAAAACTAAGAAGAATAAAAAGAGCGCTTTTATTGTAGGTTACTAGATTTGTGGTTTCAGTGCTGACTTCAGTATAAAGACATGAACTGGGATTTCCTGATTCTTGATGAATACATTGCTAAGAAGTCTGCAGCCTGATTTGGACTCCTTTTTATCTGTTTATGACCGAAGCATTGTCATGCACTTGAGAGACATTGTGGATCAAAAATGTTGGAGGACTGCTCTGTTTTAAATTTAATTTTCTTACCAAGATTTTCAAAGTAGTCTTTGGGAGTTAATTCTTCTCATTTAATCAAAATTATTATCTATCGCAGAATAATTTTAACGCATCTGAAATTTCTAGCTTTTGTTCTAAAAGTCAAAATAAATATCTGGATCTATGAAGAAGAATCTGCCTCAGATACTGTTGTTGGGATGCTTGTGAACTTTCATAAGGGCATACATGACAGAGCATTTGTTATGTAGCTCACAGGCATAACAGGTTGAGAGGTTCTCCACTTGTTCAGCTTGCAGATTAACATCCAGATCAGCTAAAGGATGACTTTTTACAAGCGTTACATCTGCAGTTTGCATTAAACATATGTGATAACATATGTTCACTGAAGGGTTATGGACTTTTTTCATTAGGAAAACTACCGGAGTTAATATTAGGTATGAAGAAACATATACTGTGCAATCTTGTGTCAACAAAATAGGGGGGAAAATAGCAAAGAAAAAAATTAGTAAGTTCAAAGCTGGAGATAGAAAGGAGAGGGGGGGAGGAAAAATTAAACAACCCTCTTACTACTCTTGGTGTATAGAGGAGTGCAGTTGATATAGCCTATGGAGACAATCAGATTTAGAGCTGTAAACACAGCTGTATTCTGTATTTACTGAAAGCTATAAGCTGAAATGCTCATGGTCTTACATTGCACAGCAAATTAAAGTACTGATTTCCAGGTATTTGTTCATAATGGCTGTCCAGGCAGGATGGGAAGAGATACGCTCTCTCAGGGAACAAGTGGGTGCTGGCTAGAGAATAATCCTAACAAACATGGTTGGGGCCTCCTTTAATCACAAAATCCCTCACATTATCTCTTACTATTTTCGTACTGCAGATGTTCAGTACATATCCATTTCAGATATAACTTGTGAATAAGCTTTTGAGTATATGGTGATGAAATATCTCAAAATAGTCATTTTTATAACAAATTCCATATTAGGAACGTCCACAGAACTGTGCTTTATATGTGTTATATAGGTTTATACTGCAGACAAGTGTTAGTCTTTCAAGTTTGTATCGCCACATGTAGGAGAAAAGGACAGAGTGATTTGAATAATAAAATCCAGTCCTTGAGTACACCTGTACAACTTATATTTAATGCCTAAATTCATCCTTAAGGAATTAAGCATCCAAATATATTTGGGTATCCCTCAAATTTGTATGTATGCCTTTAATAAGCAATTCTGTGTGCCCAGGAAATGTACCAGCAAATAGGTAAAGCTGGCAGCAGCAATTGTCTCATCTGTAGTGAGCTTCCTGCCTTGTATCTGTTGCGTCTAGCTTCAGCCCTGGTTTTCAAGAAACTTATTTTTCTCCTCTTTTCCAATCACTGAAAATTAAGCTTGCTGGAGTTCCAAAAGAGTTTGGACAGTGCTTACAGATATCTAGTTTGAGTTCTGTATGGTCTTGTGTGGAGCCAGGAGTTGGGCTCAGTGATCCTTGTAGGTCTCTTCCAACAGTGTTTATTATATGATTACGCAATCCTGTCTGTTACCCCTTCCCTTTCCCTCCCTCCAGCACGTATTGACATTGATAGGCATCATTTTTCTGCTAGGTTTTGGTCTCGTGGCTGATACAACATGGATTGAGTGGATGCTGTGGTCCCAGTCTCTGCTACATGGCTTGACCCAATACAGACAACCATCTGCTCTGACCATGGCATTGGTACCAGACCAACCCACTGTTTCCCAGCAAAGAACTTCAAATTTCCCTGTTTTTCTTCTCAAAATGTTCCTGAGCTTGACTCTCCCTACGTAATGCCAACCCCTCTCTGCATTTCCTTCCTTGTTTGTTTATTAAATCTAAACAGAAAAACTTGTGAGTTGTCTTTAATGATAACTAGCTTGATTACACATGGGCTGCTAAGGGACACTTCAGTAGCTTAGTCTAGACACCTACAGGTACTTAATTTAGGTGAAGGTAGCATGCTTCTCTCTGCCCATCTCTCTCTGATGCAAGTGCCTGAAGCCAGCTCTCCTTCAATGTTAGAGCAGTAAATCTGTTTGTGAGTTCATTGTCAGCTGCTACATGCGCACGCTGACCAGTATACTGCAAAAACATTGAGACATTCAGAAGACAGAAAGCCATTAGCCATCTGGCAGACAGCCAGAATCATTTCCAGAATCTTAGAGCCCTGAAAATGTTTTCTGAGTTGAGGCTGAAAACTGCTATCCTGTGTGTTTGTTTGTTGAATCTCAGTTATTTAGCAAAGGTTTTCCTGGGTCTCTAATGCTCTAAGGGAATTAACAACATTCAAAGATCTTTACATCTACAGTGCTAGACATGGTATGTAATATAAAATAATTGCAGATGTTAGTTTATGCCTAACCACAGGTAGCTTCTCATTAAATCTGTGCTTCATTATTTGTCTGGATTACCGGTTTCTGATTTCTGCAGTTTTGCATAGTAACTAAAAAGTAATGTATTCTTTGATTCTGAAAATCTTGAGCTAATGCAGTAAGGAGCATATGTTTATGCACTGGAACTTACATGTATTCAAATTAGGACCAAACTAAGTCCTGAAACTTGCTAAATATGAACATTAAATAACAGAAAGAAGGAACCTTATTCAGTGTGGTTGAATGTCTGTGTTGTATTAGTTAATCATTCCCAAATGTTTTCCTCAAGCAAGTACTGTTTGCTTTGGAAGACTTGATATTTATGCATTATGTAATAAATGATCTTGATGAGACCAGAGATAAAATTAGAATTTCCATCCAGTGGGAAACTTGCATTGCAACATCTTTTTTCCCCAGATCTGACTAAAGTTCAGATCTTGAAATTTCTCATGTAAAAGCACGTGGAAAAAAATAATGATGAGTTAGTGAAATGTTTTCTGAATTATTTAAATGTGGAATTGTGCTTTCTATGGTTTAGCCCACTGTGCTAGAGTTCATAAATCTAATGAACAACTCCTCCTTCCCTGGTTTTCTATACTGACTGCATTTCCATAGGTGTAACCTGTGTGGACTCATGTAGAGAATTTCTCTAAAGGGAAAGTTGGATCAACAAGGTCATGGGGAACAGAGTGCAATAAAAGTGGGAAGGTATTTGCTTCGGGACATGGGAGAACAACTTGGAGTGATTTGCTAGTTCATGAAATAACAGTGAAGGAAGCAAACATCATTCCAATACCAAGCTGTAGAATTTTCTAACAGGAAAAAAAAAAAAAAAAAAAACCAACTAACAAAGCAACTCCTTTCTGGATGTGAATATGAGCAAAAAATAAAGACAGAGTATTGGAAGGCATGAGATCAATGAGCTAGTTAAGATTTTTTTAGCTGTGCTCGTAGAAAGGAATTGAATCCCAGAGGCAGTGTCTATGCAGCACCCTCACGCATCTGGTTTGCGCATGGACTTCTTTCCTACCGTCAAGAGATGTCTAACAGAGATTGCCCAGACTGCTCATTTTAACATAGGGCTGTGGGGTTGCCAGTGTGCATTCGGGTTGGGACCGAGTGCAATAGCATGAAGGAGAATGATGGCACTGCAGTGGTTTGCTTGGTTTCTGTTTGTACTTTTCCTGTTTGTTGTGATGTTTGGAATTGATTTGGAATATGCTTACACTAGAAGATGGGGATGTTTTGTTAGAGCAGCTATGGGGCTGGAGTTCTCTGACCTCAGAAAGTATAATAAGATATTTATAAGTTCACTGCAACCCTAATGTTATTATTAATGTAGGTATAATACGCACCGAAGTGAATTATATTCTAATAAATAGAATAAAATGCACTATAAAACATGCTTTATAGCTATAGAAGAATATATGACAAACAGGGATTAGTTTATGAAATGCCAGGCTTTAAAATGTGTTCTTCAGTTCTTCCCCTAATACACTGGTGCGAACATCAGTTAATATCATGTCCTGCCAGACCAAAGAGATTGTGAAGATGAAAAGGCTGGCTTTTCCTTTGGGTCAGGAAGAGAGGCAATAGATCTAACAGCAACTGCTGTGTTGTTTTGTATTTTATTTTTGTTTTTCCTACTGCAAAATGTATTTCAGTGGAAAATTCCTGACCAGCTCTAATTTCTGTTGATGACTACTTTCCTGGTAGGCACAGCCATAAAGTGTGAAGTGTTGTCAGAGCTCAGGCACAACACTCAGGCTCTCCTGGCCAGGAAGCAGCTGCAGAGTCTTCAGTACACATTAATTAGCTCCAACCAGTGCTCACCAGCAGAGCAGTCCACTGAGATCTCTAGTTTCAGGTCAGGTTTTGCTTGCACTTCAATTTGGACAATGGTATTAAGTTCCAAGAAAAATTTGTCTTTTGAACTGTGTTCAGTGGTCAAAAGGGATATCTGGAAGTTTTGTTTTTTTGGAAACCTTCAGTAAGATTTCAACCAGAAAGTATTTGCACATCTCTCTTCATTTGCTGATTAGATAAGCTTCATTTTTAAAAAGTGGATAACAGATTTTTATTTTTATTTTTACCAAAATGAATCCTAAGCCCTGTAGGGTTTTGTGTGTGCCCAGAGATGTTAACTTAAATATGCAAAACACCGGGATATTACTTACATGCCTCAAGTTACACTTAGCCTTAAACATCAGTGAATGCAAAAGAAATTCTAGGAGTCAGTTGCCCATGATTTCCCTACGTAGCAATATTTCATTTTGGAACCAATCTGTCCCCTGCCTCCCCTTTGTCACCATTGCACGTTGCCTAAAGTATGCACTTCAGCATAAAGGCTCTGCACTCTGCAGTTAACCCCAGCTGGCTGCAGGTGCTCCTGGGTCAGGGACAGCTGCTGCTGACCCTGCAGATGGTGACATGGGGCTCACCGAGCTGGTTTTGCCCCTTTGAGCATCTCAGCACCTGGCTCCTGGGAGAGCTCATCAGCTTGGGCACCGAGCCATGGCAGTTCAGAGCTCTCGCTCAGGGCCACTGCAGTGAGAGCCTGCAGGAGGGAGCAGCATGGAGCAGCGGCATTTGTGTGGCTCTGCAGGTCAGCTGGGGACAGAGCTGAACGGTGTCTTATGAGCCTTGCTTGATTCAAGCTGACTCTACAGAGCTGTTTAGATCCCTGCAATATGGTCACAGCATGTCTATAATCTTGGATTTTTCAATACCCAGAGTATTTCAGTCCCATACCTTGTCACGTAACTGGGAGCTGACTGTAGCTAGCAGGGTTGGACTCTTTGTAAATACTTGGATTTTACTGAATTTTACTTTTTAATTTTTTTTTATTTTAAAATTTATTTCAACTTTGCACTTGACTAATTTTGCATTCTTTCTGGCTGTTGCATTTAATATTCTATTTGTGTTTTCCATTCTGCTGCTGCCAATATATGCACCTTCACCAGCATTACTGCTGATGACTTACTCTTCTTTTCATCAATAAAACACGTATTCTCTGGAGTGACAGTAAGATCATCTGCTACAAACTACATTACTGTTAATAGGACAATACAGAGAAGAAAGAAAATTTATTTCAGCTTGGCAGCTGTAGCATCACTTCAGTATTAATGATTGTGTGCATGTCAGTGAGGGAGGAGGCTTTCTCCTTCATTCCATTTTTGGGAACTGGATTTGCACTTTGGTTGCTAGAACGGCATTGCTATAAGCCTTAAGATGTTTGTTTCTCTATAATATCTATCCACCAAGTGTGTCAAAAACAAGGATACCAGATAAGAAGTGCTTTGACAGGCAGCTGAAATTACAGCCTGTGAGATGGGGGACTTGTCCTCCAGTAGCTGATTTCATGGACATCTTTATCTATGCAGAATATCCCTCTCTATCTCTCATGTAACAAAGGCATTATTTATAACAGGAGTTTCTCCATGTGTGGGAAGCTTTGGCAGAAGGGCTGCAAACTTGGGTAAGCACTACTATGAGTCTGATTATACATACATACACATCTGACTGTTTTTGCAGGTATCTCAGTGGTTAGCCCTCATCACCATAGTGTGGAATTATATTCTGAGCACTTAAACAAAACGAGGTTTTGTGGATTACAGACGCCAAACTATTTATTAGTAACTAACCCCGTTATTTCAGTAAAATAATGAAAAATCTTATAGGACCTTTTGCTTTATGCACATTTACTAATTAATACATTAGATTGTAATCTTTTCTACAGTCAAAAGCACTGCTGTGATTGTAGAGACATAAGCTGACCACCTATTGTCTGTGTTTTCTTTTCAGTTAAAAAAATGTGTAGAAGTGTTCATTAATGACGTAAAGCCCCAGTTTTTACAAAACCGGTTTAATCATATTAATTCATTATTTTACATGCATGAGAAAGTAAGTGGTCTTGTGATTAGGCAACAGAAATAGAGCTGTGCAGGAAACACTGTCCCTCCTGCAGTGCAGTGCAGAATGGATCAGCCTCCAAAAGGCACTGGCTATCGGAGTGGTGCATTAGTTTAGGTTGATTGTACTCCCCATTCTGTGCGAGCTCTGCTTTTCCTCGCTCCTTGCAGCAGCAAGTGACTGTGTATGTGGCTGGGTGTGATCATATAAATAAGGGGTTTTATCAAGATGACAAGCTGTAAGCAGCTTGAATTTAGAATCTTTTCCTAGGAAAACTAGATTATTATTATTATTTTTTGTATGAAGTTATTCTCACAGATACAGTCTGCATAAGCATGAACTGTCAAGTGTGAAGGAGTTGCAAGGTAGTAGAGTGCTGGATAGCCAGTGATTTTTTTTTTAAATAAAGCAATAAAAAATTGCCACTCAGAGCCCTAGTTCAAGTGTTTTGGTAGGATGGGGATTTTCCACCAACATCTGCTGCTAAGACTTATTAGTGTCAATTTTTCCCAGTACAGGCAGTTTTTGTTCTGTTGACTTCTCCCCAAGAGGTGACCACCAATACATTAAGATATTTTATTTTAAAAAGTAATAAGGGTTATTATTTCTAAACTGGTTCTTGCATATCAGAGAATTGATGTGTTTCTGTCAATAGAAATAAAGGAAATGGATCATTGTCTGAACTTTGAATATTAGAGTTCGTATTATAATGTTGATGGTTAGTTTTGCTTTTTTTTTAAGTAGATAACTGTAGTAGACACAATCACATACATTAAAAAAAAAAAAAAAAAACTACCATATGTCTCCCACTCTTTAAATAGAGTAAGAATTGTAGTATACTACTGAATCTGCAGATGGAACAAGATAAAGCCCTGAAAATGTAAAGTAATATGATAACGTTTAAAATGGTATAAAAGATAAGATGAAAAAGTTTATTTGCATACATTCATAAGATGACAAAAGAGTAAATCAAGATTTTATTTGTTTCATCTAAATATTTCAATAATTGATTTATGACAAGCATGCCTAAAAAGAGCATAATTTTGTTTAATTATTTGAGTATGTTCATTCAAACATTAGTATAAGCACTCTCCATATGTTTCTAAAATGATAATGATCAAAATAACACTTTTAATGGCTGAGACTGTGCCTAGAAATTATGCCAACAAAACCTCCCATAATAGCTTAGGCATGTGCTTTTTACTTCTGGGACATTAAACTTCAGTCCTGCTGGATTTTGTTGTATAAAATTCCTATTCATAGAGTAACTCTAATTAATTCCTGACTCTCTCAAAAGGAATTCCCCCTCATCCAAGACCTTTCCAAGGTAAAGAAGTGTCTTTTAAAGGTACTGTAAATAACCTCATAAAGCAGCAGTATTGCTAATGAACTAGGATATTTTCAGGAGTGTACTAAAATATATACAATCAATTGGCTTTCAGCGTAACTTACCTAGAGAACAATCCCAAATCTGAGTGCTTGTAGGAACGTAAAAGCTGGTTGTATGTTCATTTATCCCACTTGAGGGATATTACTCACAAAATTTAGAATCAGAAATGTGGTTGCGCTACAAAGTTATATTCTCTCTTAGATTCACCCTTGAGTAGGATAAGCGTGGATACAGTGATGACCCTGGGTTACATCTATAAAAAGCCTATATTTTAGCAATAGTTTTCTTGCATCAATAGTTAACTTATGCAAGAGAAATGTGAAGCCATTTCAGGAGGAGGTACTTTTTGTATGATCTGTGTAGGAAGAATTGTAGCATTCATACTACCTACCCTTGTTAATTAGTGGCTACTGTCTCAGTTTTGATTTGCCCTCTAATTTTTCAGAGGTATGCTTGAATGTACCTCTATCTATCTGTCCATATATACATCAATGTCTATGTTAAGTGTGATAAACTGTTTCTGTACAAATAGAGATGTGCTTTGTGCAGTGGAAGTGTACACAAACAACACTGGTAGAAATCCTACTGTTGAAAATGAGTGGAAGATCTCTTTACCTCTGAGGAATGATTCTAGGTTTCTGACTTTGATTTTTTTTCACCATTAATTTGGACACACAAACATTTTGGTCTTAGAAATATTATGAATAAGTATACATTAATGGCTTCTTTTTAATTCAAGATGACATTTTCTGTTAATAGGATGAATAACTAACACTGTAAAACATGAGAGACATGGTTTAGTGGGGTTGTTGGTGGTAGGTGGATGGTTGGACTAGGTGATCTTGTAGGTCTTTTCCAACCTAGCTAATTCTATGATTCTATGAAACATTAGTTTTAGAGTTGATCAGTGTGTGTTAAGTGCACTCCCAAGTTATTTCAAACGTACTCACAAAGCTTGTTTAAAAACTGTATTTGGGATGTTTTTTATACTTTTTAATACGATTTAAGCAAGAGGCATGCTACCAATGATGTAGGTTATACAAAAATATATGGTATTTGTAAATGTATGTGTTAATTAGACAGTATAGAGTCATGAAGTATGTCTGGAGCTTTAGCTGAAGGAGATCATTTCCTGTAGAAGTATCTACTATCTGTTAATTATCTTGCCATACTCACAATCCCATAGAGTAACAAATTGTAATACATCATAGGATTTTAGATGTGTAGGTTGCTTTTTGTGTTTTGCAAGCATACGGTATTTACTTTAATAATTTATGCATGGCTGCTTACAAGTATAAACCTAATTAAATAACAGTTATTTAACTGGCCCTTCTTTATCTTTACTTTGCAATATACAATTTGCGTCTAAATTGGTAGATTTATTTATTTATTTATCACCACAGTATTTTGCTATGGATTTCTGTGTCCTATAGCTTATATTTTTAGCCAGATCTTAATAAGAAGTTTCACTTTTTTTGGACTTCTTTCCTCTTACATAGCTCCAGTGAACCTATCAAACATTTCATTATAACAAGTTCCTACTGTTCTGCTTCCTCATTGCACTGCTGTCAGATTCGTGGTTAAAGCTGGAGGAAGTCTTTCATAACTGGGAATCATTTTCCTTACCAATTCAGAAATACGAAAGCCCTTGTAACCTACTCTAAATGCTTACCATGAGCACTCAAGAGCAACGGCCAGAGTTTGATTTGTATAGCGTGTACTTCCATGAGTCATATTTATAGGTCTTGTAAAGTCTTTCCTCACAACTCCTTTTATATCATTATTCATGAGAGTACAGTTTATCAATTAAAAGTTACTACGTGCTAATGTACTGCAAAGTGTGAGGAGCATTCCTTAGATCATGTACAAACCCCGTGTTTGGTCCTTATTTCTGGGGATGTGCTCCATTGTTATTTGATCTTAATTATTTGAGATAGTGACCACACATTAAACTGACAAGTGTAGGTGCTAAAGCTTACAGGACTAGTAATTTTTTTTTTTTTTATATATGAATGTTGATAGGCACAGGCCTAATGCTGTTCTGTAATACGTTGATGAAATTATCTTTCTCAGTGTAGCACTGTGTGGTCTGACTTTTGACATTGTCTGTAAATGGAGTTCTAAAAAAGGAATAAAGTATTTTGCAGCAGGGTAGGAACAGGTCTTTGGATCTTTATCATTCTCTTTGCTAATTATGGCTAGTTTTGCTTGATCCCTGAGCAAGAGAATAGGTTTCTTCATCCTACTTGCCAAACAGAAAGAGAGGACACCACAGTAAAAAATGGCGCCTGTCCTAACTAAACAATTGCTAGGTAAAAACAGTTGGTGAACAGGGAGGCAAATGTGCATACTGACAGCCAAAGGAAGTGGTTGAATAAGCTGTAGCCTCAAGTGTTATTTACTGTTTGTCCTGCATCCATTCCTGAGAGCAATTATGATGTTGTTTGTTTCAACCTGATCAGCTCTAACAGTGGTGGTGGAGGTGGCAGAACTGTTGACGTAACCTGGTGCCCAGCTGCTCAGGACTTTTCCTTGGTGGTGTGAGGGAATGACTGGAGAGGAATAAAAGAAGAGGGTAGCTTTTAGTGAGAGGTGTGTATTAATTGAAACTGATTGTGTAGACCTCATTGCAGCCTTGGTGCTACCTAAAAAACCTTGTTTTCATTTACAAATGAGCAGTCAGAAGGGTTCTACTGAGCAGACGATGATACACTGCTGTAGAAGTCATGTGAGACCTCTGTGAAGCAGGACTCATTTGAGATTGCTTGGCTCTGACTGGCTACTGAGAGCAAAATGCTTATAAGTAATTGAAACAATCTGTGAAGAGATGTTGCATCTTCCAAAAAGCCTACTTTAATGAATTAATTTTCATATTTTTAATACTCCTGTTACATTAAGATTTATTTGTGACTGAGTTACAGCTGTTGTGGGAAACAGCTTTAAAATTTCTTGGCATTTATGTATTTAAATTCCTTAACCATAATATTACATTAATGGAGTTGTACTAAACGTTAAATTGATTTAAAGGTATTAATATAACATGCAATATACACTCCTTAGAGTGTAAATATTATAATGCAGTAACAAAATGCAAATTGGAAAATATTTCTCACATTCTTGGTATAAGTATTAATTCTTTGCATTAATTCCTTACGGTTTATCATACTCATTTTGGAGAACTGACTTAAATGATTTTTTTTTAAATTTATAAAAGTGTAAATGAGCTCTGAATCAGTTCCTGTATCTTGTAGTGTTACATCTTTTTTTGCCTTATGCTTTTTTCTACTGAGATGAAAGAACTCTAATAAAGACGCACAAAATAGCAACATCTAGCACTGTATTTGATTTGAAATCATGAATGTTTCAGAAAAGCTACTCTGGTAAATCTTGTGAACAAGAACCTTGAGTAAAAATGTCCTAAAGCCTAGCATTTCTTTACAAGGTGAAAAATAAGTGCAGTTTTAATGAGATTAGATATTTGTAAAACCAGTTGGATTTGGATGATTTGTATGCACCTAAATGAACTTTAAGTCCATTTGAAGGAAATTCTCGCTGGCTGAGTGTAATGAATCTATAATCTTTGTGATCAGGTCCCTAAAATGCAGAAGCTTACAATACGACCGTTGCCAGTTCTAGTGAAGAACAAGCAGAGATTGCAACAGTTGCCATCTCAAATGTCTCACGCAGAATAAGAAAATTAGTTTATCAAAATCTCTGTATGCTGAATATCCTAAGGAGCTGTACAGGCCTTGCATGGGACTGTGGACATCTAAGGATGTGTCTATGATTTTAAATATGGCATATCTCCTCAGAGTCTCCATTTTCTCTCTATTTTATTGCCTCATGCTTCCCTTCCCTCCTTTTTTTTTCATTTAAAATGGTCAAATCTTTGGGAAAGAAGTCTTCTTGTTTGTATTGATGTACTGCCTTGCCGTTGCCT
Organism: Numida meleagris; assembly: GCF_002078875.1. Taxonomy (NCBI): domain Eukaryota; kingdom Metazoa; phylum Chordata; class Aves; order Galliformes; family Numididae; genus Numida; species Numida meleagris. The sequence goes on along the minus strand of NC_034412.1, from coordinate 31,734,462 downwards.
GGTTTGAGCCTCTGGGTACTGCCATGGTGCACAATGTGCTCTAATCCAGCATCTGCACCATCAGAAAGTCTTCTGAAAGAGAATAATGCTTTTACAGCAATTATGAATAATATTTCTATTATCTAAACCAGCAATTCACCTACTACTACTGTAGCATGTGCTTCTGCCAGGAATGCAGTAAGTAAATGTTGTCAAAAATAATTATAATTTTTTTCTGGAATTTTCCATGCTAATGCACCTTTTATGCCTTTTTTTTTTTTTTCTAAATATGCTTTCATTATGCAGAAACTGTTAATGGAAACACATTCCATACTGAAAACTGTTTACTGTTTGATTTTGAAAACGGCTTCTATAACAGATCTCTTTAATGGAAATGTATTGTAAACACAAAACTGTTTATGATATACTATAAAATATTTTTATGCAGCAGCACTCTAATGGAAATGTACTGTATATACTGCACTGATTATATTCTCTTAAAACACATTAAACAAAGCCTGTTTTAAACCAATATCTAGTTGGTAGTTTACATGAACAATTTTAACTAAGCATTCTAAAAACAATCAAAATCATTTTTAAAAAGAAGATATTACTCTTTGACTAACTGTACAGTGATTTCTCATGATTTTCAGCAAAAAAGTGAGGAGATAGTAAAAGTAATACTATTCAGTTTTGAAAATAGTTATGTTAACATGTGCTCGCTTTCAGATAGGTAAGAACATTCTCAGAGTAAGGTCCATTGAACTACATCTGCAATCTTCCTTCTCTGCTTTTGTATTAGGAGATTTTATTACCACTGTCCTTTCAGCCAGACAGGGCTTATATGTACATGTAGTAGAGTTCAACAGCAGTGAAAATAACTTAGTTAGGTAATAGCCCTTGCTCTTTCACTCACCCCACACACAAAAAAAAAAAAGGCTTCAACAGGAGAGAGGCATGTTGTCTCATGAGAAAGTGGGTTAATCCACAGCCTTGCTTTCACAGAGTTCTCCTCAAATCAATGTCGTGTCTTTCAACAATGTGGCAGCAACTTCACTGTGGACAACAGGGACTCCATAGGCTTGGCCCTGCAATACTCCCCTTTAGTCCTTGCTTGGTGAGGATGTTCTCTCCTTATTGCAATGCCAGAGCCTACTGCTGGATGGCATTGAGTGTACTCGTGCTTACGCCTTCCTCACTGAGAGTTTGCTAGCAGAGGGACTGTGTTGGTTGGAGAGTTAGTTGAGGAGGTTCTACACTGAGGAGAAGCAACAGAAAAAGGAGAAAGGCACAGAAAGACATAGAAGACTGAAGTTTCTTGGATTCTTAGACACCATCTTTCTAAAGATAGTAATTAAATTACTGAGACAAGTAACTTTTATTTTTACAGTCAGTCCTGGCCTTGTCACTGAAATGGGAACAGCCGACAATGTAGTTAACAACTCCCTCTGTTCCCCTAGTTTTTACAGGAGAATAGTGGCTTGTAAGAGCAAGTTGTCTGTTTCTTTTTCCCTTAAAAAAAACCCCTCTTGCCCACGGTTTAAATCTATATGAAACTAAATGGTTGCTTTATTTCTCCAGCTCCTTCTATAACCAAATAAACTTGTGAGTCTCTCCCAGGGCTGTACAAGGTGACACCTTGAAATACTTATATTTGAGTTCCATCAAATGGTACACTGGGAGTCACAATGACATTTAGATGGGATAATGTGTTTTGTAGTCTTTGTTAATTTGAGATTGGACTGGTTACTGTCTGGGAAGGATCAGTTCTGCTCTGAAAGATGAAATAATACCATCAACCTAATTTATGAATCAATGTTCTTTAACACATTTGGGTTTTTATCAAGTACAGCTCCAGCAAAACAAATATGTTGGTAATACTCTTCGGCTGTAGAGCAGCACACTGGAAAATCATAGGAATAATGTGGGCCAAAGAGATGATGTCTTGACTAGCTCTTTAATTTTCAGTACCTGGAGTTCCCATTACTTTCTGGAGAAGATTGAGCTCAGCGCTTCTGCTAGTATCTAAGTCTATTGCATAAATTTCCAGGCTTTTGCATCACATCAGGTGGAGAGATGATATTTTAAATTTCTTTAAATCACTTTAAATGAGCTTGTACAATATGAAAAGTTATTGTTTCCTACTGTAGAATGGTGTGGAATCGATGTAACCATGACTGTCAACATTAGTATTATGCCTGATTTTATTCCACAGGACTGGATACTAACTCAAGAAATTCATTTCCAAGTGCTTAGAAAGACAGTTAAAATCTTAGCACTTTCTTACAGCTAGCTTGATTCAAGGGTTATAAGCAAAGTAATCATAGTTCTGCTTCAGTCTTTACATGACAGACTGTCTATTTCATTTTGATCAATATTAGATTTTGTTTCTCCAAAAATTCCAGGAAAAAAAAATCAAATACAAAGTAAACAACAACAAAACAAACAGCCTTAACACTTTAATAGCATGCAGGATTCCACCAGCATGCATCTTTCACCCCTAGCGATAACAGCATCAAAAAGTCTTTATTTAACAAGTGTTAAAGGCTTCAGCTACATCACTGGGAAGTTGCTTGAGATGCTTCTCCACCAAAAAAAAAAAAAAAAAAAAAAAAAAAAAAGTGACTTTTGTTTTAATAAAACTTTACATTGTATAAACATTTAATAACAGTCAACTAAGACATTTGTAAAGAGAAAACATTTGAAAAGAGAAAACATTTGAACACAGAGACTTAATAAATTCTTGGGATTCTCAAGGGCAAATTTAAAATATTGAATCTTATTGTACCTATCAGAACACTATGAACAGTCATTAATAAAAATCTATGTTCCATTTTCTGTAAAGCAGATTTTCAAATGTGTCCTGGCAGTTTTACCCAAGTGAATTCATTTCTTTTCATGCTTTGAATTTTGGCCTTTTTTGAGTTACTGCATAGAGTCGTAGGGAAACAAAATATGGTCATATTTTGGTGCTGAAAAAACCATTGTATTTTTACATTTTACTTGAAATGTTTTAACTTCATTGTAAAAATATCACTTAGATACAGGACTGAGGGACTGGGATTTATACAAAGGAGTAGCTTCTATTTTCTGTGGATTTGAAGGAAGGTAAAATGGTTTATAGTGTTCCTTTATTCTCACTGCCTAGAACAGCTGGGCAAAGAAAGGGGAAATGACTTTCTCCCAGTTCTTGTCAAATAACTGATATGCAAATCCAGTGGATAACGTATGCAAGGAGAGTATGTTCACAAATCAGAAGTAAAGTTTCAGTACTTTCGCCAATATTCAGAGAAACTGATTAAAAATAAAGGTTTATTGGGCTGAAACTTGACTATTAAATTTAACAGTTTTATTTTAAAAAGTCTACCTGAACTATCAGAACAAAGTTAATAAATTAAGTTCGTATTATACAGTTATCAAACCTCAGCAAATATGAAAAATATAGATACATAACATGTATATAATGAGTAATGCTGCGTAAATGAACACCTGCCCAATATATCCAGATATCTTGTGTTCATGGAAGTCTAATTCAATAGTCTGTGTAAGATGCAAAGGAAACAAGGAAGTTCCTGCAACATATACAGCTTGTGAAAATGAAATCTCTTTTCTTCAGTATCATGCAGATGTTACTCAACATGTCACACTGACATATCCTTTGATAGGAAATAACCAATTTCTTGAACTTGCATTTTCTTGGATGAATGAACTTAACAAAACATGCTATAGTATAGAAAATGTAGTTATTTGATTGTATTTTCTGTTGTACAGTAAAGAAACAGAGCACAGCCTAACAAAATACTTGAATGTTTATAAGCTGTAACATATTTCAGTAACATCTGATTAGAAGTTAATATCTTAGGCAATCTGTCATTATCAGTATTAAATGTATTATCCCAACTGAAATAATAAATTTCATTTTATTTGTGTTTAATAGCAAACATGAATCAGACAGAGTTTCCTGAATTTTATTAAAATTCTGTTACAGCTCATTTATAACTGAGGACAATGAAGTACTTACAGAATACAAAATTGTACAATCAGTGAAAAGATAAAGAGCTCCAAGCTACCTGTTCCATACTGTTAGCATAAATGGAAAGTAAGATAAGAGTTTTGCAAGTCTGCTTTGGTTTTATTCTAAAAGAAATTCTATTTGTATCTGATTTAACATGCAGTTTATTCTGAATGAGGGCCTAATATTCACATCTCTTCCTAAAAATTGAATGCATGGGCTGCCCTTGCCCTTGCACCTACATGGTGGTATATGGTTGGACTCGGTGCAACAAAGGCACCTTAATAAAATGATGTCATAAGGACTTCAGCATGAGCCCACAACTCTTCATAACTAGCTGACAGTCCCACATCATGTTTTCTGTGATCTGCATACAGTAGTGTTGTGATTTCACACTTGACGGGGGGGGAAAGTAGGGGGAGAAGTCCTCCCTGGCCCCTTTCACCCTCCCATCCCCTTTTGGGGGAGAAGAAAAAAAACAAAAATGACCCAGTTAAGAAAAGGAGAGGTAAAAGATTTACTAGAAATGGTAAAAGAAGAAAATGATATAAAAAAAATAGGAGTTACAGGTAATAAATCAAACAAATGGGAGAGAAGGATTTTCTGACTGTGCTGCTAATGTGCTGATGTGAAACAAAAAGGCCAGTTCACCTCCATCACCCAGAACCGGAGATCACGTAGGGATATTGGAGACTCCTAGGAACTGAAGTATGTCTGTCCTTTCTCAGTGTATCTTACTCGTGGAGAGCCAGAATTCACTTGAGACTCCTAGAAGTGCAGGATGAGTGAGTGTGGCACCACAGTGCACTGTGTTTCATCACCCAACAGCTTGCTGCATGATGCCATGATAAGGGATACTGATAAAACCAGGACAAGTAGGAAATGTGTAGTCTACAGAAATATGTGAGCAAAGCAGCACAGTTAGGTTTCTGCAGTAAAAGTTGCATTACCTTGTTCTTTTTCAGTGTTTTGAGTAGGTTTGCAATGCTATTACAATTTCATTTCTTGGATATTGTAATCAGACCAGTCTTTAAGGATGGTTGTCATGCTTTTGAAATTCTTTGATTTTCTTGATAAGTTTGTGTATAGTTATGTATATGTATACATATATGTAGATACAAAGTAAACATACATGTAACTACATATAATCCAGTTCTGAAGCTCTGAGGATAGCAAATGCTGATTGCACGCAAAGATTTATCAAATACCTCTGTGTCTTATTTTCAGTAAGGTATCAGAACATTTTGGTCATCACAGAAATTGATGCAGAGAACTATTTTTCTCAGCCACTGCAGTGTTGACTTTGGCAGAGATGAGAAGACCAGGTGTGTGCCACCTGGAGAAGTATTTCTAGTTACTTGTGAGCAAAAAGCATTTAGTACTGGCCAAGGTGGTTGTGCTGTTAGATCTGTGGGTGAAAACTTGAAACTGTGGCTTTAATATCTCATTACTGGAACCACTTGCCAGTAAAATGCTCATCTTGCTCTTGTGACTCTGCCTTTTTTTTTTTTTTTTTTAATTAGTATTATTTTTCACTGAAAATGAGTGGTACTACAAACATTAAGTGTCAAAAAGTGAAGCAATAAGAGCTGTGATACTGCTAAATCATTTCATAAAGTCATAAAGGTTGGAAATATAAGGAATTAACGAGGCTTCTGCAAAGTCTCGAAAGTACTATTATTTGGTGAGAGTATCACTTGATGTTTGAGTAATTTACATTCCTCAATATAATGTTACTTTTTTTCCCCTTTTTTTCCCCCCCATATTTAGTTCTGTATTTAAGCATAAATACGTGTGGTCATCGTGTCTCGAATCCTCAGTTACAGAAACGTAAACTGCGTACAAAACTCTAGAGCTGGAGGCTGCTGGGTGGTAAGTAGGCAGTAACTGTTGAAGCTCCTCACCATTCACAACTGATGGCCCAGACAGATTCCATACAAACCCAACCAATCCTATAAAGGCAACCACGCTCATGCAAACAAACAGATTTTGAGCTAAATGCTTCTTTCGTCCCCGCTTCTAGGGAACATCTTAAAAAGTTACTTTGTCTGTGGAAATTCTTATTTAGGATTTTAGTGACTGTTGCAACTATTTAACTGCAAGGACTCAGGGCTGGAAATCCCTGAGGAAAATCAATGAGGACTTCACATTGTAACAAGGTGACTCTCTTAGACATTACAACAAGGAAGAGTGCAACTTCTACCAGCTGTCTTTCCCAAATAATTTTGAAAGGCCATAACTTCCAAATGGAGAGCAACCGAGATACAAACCATGATTCAGGGAAATCCTTATTTATTTATTTATTTATTTATTTATTTATTTATTTATTTATTTACGTTTCATACCATCCCTGAGACTTTCCACGTGGAAAATATTTCTCTCCTCCTTTTTCATTTGTTTCACAATTATTTCAGATATTAGTCAGTTAGGAGAGCTGAGCCAGGCATTGGTCCAGACGACCTCCTGAGGTTCCTGCTAACCTCAGTTTGTGTGTGTGTGTGTGTGTGTGTGTGTGTGTTTGTGTGCCTTCAACTTGTTCAGGACTACAGGGAGTTACTTATTTCAGCTATTTATCATTGTCTTAAAACTCTTATAGTTCAACGGACACTTCTTGTGGTTATTTGACAGTGACTCTGTCAGTTTTCAAAAAATGTCTAGTGTTTGTAATAGTGTAGTAGATAGTAACTAAAATCTCTGTTCTCATCCCAGGATGAAATGGATCTCCCCTCCCTCCCCACCCCTTTCCCCCTTCCCCACCCCTCTTTTGTCGCTAACATAAAGCAAACGATGTCAATGCAAACTAAGGGGTGGTCTGAATCAAATGTCCTCTTCTTAGCAATAGAGCAAGGAGATAAACCCATTCTCTCCATGAGTACCTGTGCGTAAATGGAATGGATGCACATACTTGTTGCTTGTAATTCCAGACTAAATACATTTTTATAGGAGAAATAAAGATATCCAGGATCTGAGCAATCTCAGATTTCCTTCAGCAGAGAACAAATGTACACTCAAAGAGATGAGTATATGTGTATAATTCTTATTTTCTTGTTGTTGGTCTTGGATTTTTTGTAGGACTGACCCAAGGTTGGTTCCAAGTTTAGCACCCAAGTTAGTGACTTGGATTTTTCTAGGTGACAGTTGTTATAGCCCAGTGCCCTAGCACAGCAAAAATATTGCCTATCCATTGAAACCTGACACTTAAAAATCCTAATAGAGTTCTAGAATTCACACTGTTATAACTTTTATCCTTCAAATAGAACTGAGTGTAAGTTCATTCCTATATTATGCACAAGGGATTATTCATTTTCTATTATTTTTTAAAATAATATTGGTTAAATTTCCTCTGCATAAATACTTGACTTCTTTTGTCATTACAGTCCGACTTGTTAGAAACATATTAAAAAGAACTAGAACATGAATTAAACCATCTAGCCAATGAGGATAGACAGTATTTATTGTTCCAGAGATTTGTAGAGCTCTCTGCTTGGTTGCAATATATCAAAAATAACTGAAGCTGGCACTCTTAGTTCAGTGTTTTGCAACATCTCAGCAGAGAAGCCAATAATGGACTCACCAAAGATGCTGATCTCTGGGTGACTGAGTTCATGCACACTGATGAAGAGCTGGGGGAAGGATAAAATACTTTATGGCCAAGAGGCTTACAGTTAAGGGAAATATTGTATATATGTACAAACATATGACTGTTGTGAACAGTGGTTAATAGTTATTATTTACCATTAGCAGATTCAAAACATCAAATTCAGTGACAAACCTGACAAACAGTGAAACATGATTTGATCATGTTAACCCTCACTTTGCTTTTTAAACTGCAGCTTTTATCCCAGCAGGTATATGTTCAGATTGTTAACGCTAATTGCTGTAACAACCACCACACAGGACAGTTTGTTTCTATGCCTATTTCATAAATATAGTTCCCGAGCACCTTCAGAGAATTCTTTATTTGTTCTGTTTTGTCTTTGAATGAGAATCTAGTAGTTTTGTCTGAGTTGTTCTATCTCTGCATTTTGTGTATCCCTTCTCTCTATCTTCCAAACACTCAGTTGAGTTTTGGGAAATAAACCCATGTAAAGTAGAGGCTGCTCAAATTGACTGAGACAATTGCAAATGAAGAGTGAGATCTTCACCTGATGTGAGGGTTTTGATTCAGAACTTTTCTGTGTGAAAGATGAAGACAGACATAGTTCTGATCAGTGTTTAATACTGATCAGGAATACCTGTTCTGAAGTTGGTAGAAACTAGTCTAAAAAGAATGAAGAGCAGGCTACAGATGCATGACGATATGGAAGTGTTTGTGTGCACACACAAACAATCATTTTTATTACCAGCAAAATTTCCCTCTCAGAAGAAAAATGGCATTAGAACATAAAATGTTTGTTCCTGATTATTCTTGAAGGTGCTGTACAGGGGGAAATACTACAAGTAGTCTTTTTTTTTTTTTTTTTTTTTTTTTTGTACTGTCATTTGCACTTCAGTACTTAGATCTTGGATCTAATTATACTTGTCTATCCTGGATTGCATGAATGAAAAATTTGCCACAGCTGTTACAAGACTTAATTCAGCCTAGGATTAGATTTTCAAACACTGTTAATTGGTGTCTCTAAGATCAATTGCACGACACAATTTTACTGAAATTGAAGATCTGGGTCCTAGAAGTGTTTTCAAAATATGCATTAATCAAAAACAGGTGTGAATATTTTTTCTACTAGAAAATAGTTCAGAAGATTCTGAATAGTTGTATGGTAGCAAGTTAATAGAGCTGGACTGGCTTAGATTTGGAAGATAAAGCCCATGTCTATGGATTTCATCAAGATTTTGAGTTGTTCTGATGGGGCTGAAAAAAATGGTTGTATATGGGACATGGTAGTTCTACACAAAATCAACATGAGTTTTACTGACTTCATGCTTAGTTATACATTGTGTATAGTCATCACTCCTCTCACTCCTTCTTTCTTTAGGGAAAAAAAAAAAAAAGAACAACCAGAAAAAAAAACAAAACAAAACAAAAAACAAAGCATCTAATATAGATATAATCCATCCAGGATTTGACAAAAATCATAAGAATTAGGCTTGGGTGAGCAGAGTAGGATAAACGTGGGAATTATTTGGAGCCAACTGTGCTGCTACCTGTTGTGATAGAAATGGAATTATGATTGCTGCATGTTCACCTAGTTGCTGATATGCAATAAATGAACATTGGTTTGGTTTATTATGAAGCCTGTATAGAAAAATTAGCAGGAAGGAAACAGTAGATAAGTAGTAAGCCATTGTTTCACAGATATTTTGAGATTCTTAAAAGGCACTGACAATATAGAATGTCTCTGTAACCTAAATTCAAACACATTTTAGTAACAAAAAGCAATGAGTTATTTTGAGAGAGCAAAAAAGTTGCTGGATCCCACTGATCACTTTGGTATCTTTGCTTGCCCTCTCAGGAGGGTGGTTTACAGAGGAGAGTTATGTTAATTGCAGGCTATATGAAGTGGGGTTTTGCTATTGTTACTGAGTTTTATTCCCATTGATGAAATCAATAGCAATTTATAAGAAAGCCACCAGGACTATTCTAGTAATGCTGCAACCTGGTGATGAAAAATCTGGTGAGATTTGCTCCAAGGAAGATGCAGGTGGCATCCTGTGCCTTCTCTCAGCACCCACAGCCTCCCTTACACCAGAGGGGAGGCACTCCCACATCCCCTGGATTTTTTCCCCTCTTGAAGGAATGAGGCAGGAGTAAATAACAAAAGCGTTGTTTACTATATCTGGGCCTTGATAGCTTGAGAAGCACATTTTGCACAGTGTTATGCCTGAAAAAAATCTTCACTCTGTTCTGATGGATGAGGCTATCCTATTTAAGTACCACTGTTATGTAAATATTTACATTTGGTTTAAAATATGTATAGATATATATATAATACTTTCTTGCAATAATAGTATCTATTCAATGCATACCATCCTTGCTTAATAGCAAACATTAAAACAAGATACTTACAAAGAGAAACCCTTGTCATTTGGCAAAGAAAACTGCAATAATCCTCTGCTTCTTGCTCCCCCCTCCATTTTAATTGTTAATATCTTTTCAGCATGCAGGAGAAGTAATCTCCTACCACGCTAAAGCAGTCAGCCTAATTGAAAAGAAATACAAGTCATCTAGTGCACAGCTGAAAAATTCAGCTAAAATGCAATTTGTCATTATCTTTCCAATGCCAATTTTAAATAGGTATTAAAGTAAATGGGGGAAACATCTTCTCATTTCTCTTGCGGTATCATTTCGTTTTTACAGAAATCCCTAATCCTCAAATGAAGATTCTGCCCGATACCCAACAAAACACTCAAGACTCAGCCTCAAGTGTCTTGGAAACCAGATCCAAAAATAGTGGAATAATTTCCCTATCATGAATTAATCTCATTTGAAAATGATTTTAAAAATACAGTTTATGCAATGCAAATCCTCACTCCCAGAATAACCTGTATTTGTGGTTGTTATGCTACAGTCAAGAGATAAATTACTGCTCAGTGAGCTGTTTCAGCATGGCAACGTGAACTGCAGCTAGGATTAAGGAAACTGATGAAGCATAACATACCATGAAAGGAATGAAAACATTTTATAGGACACATGAGTATTATTGACAGGTTTCTACTTTTTAGATACAATGAACTCTTTCAGCAGGAAATTCTATTTGAAAAGTATCCTTTAGCAGAAATTTATATGCCACATTTAAATGTATTCACACTTTCAGTCCTCAAATTATTATGAGCTGTATAGCACATTTCAATATAATTGTAGAAACATATTGTGATGCTCAACACTAGTTTAATGGATATAGTATTTTTGTTCTGTAGGGAAAGTTAGACTTATTTGAAGATGAGACTCTCTTAGATTTGCAATTGCCAGTATAAAGTTCTGTGTTGGTAAGTGTATATAAAAAAATATATCATGTGGGGCCTCATAGAAAATCAACCAAATCCTTTAAGAGCTCAAGCCCAAACAAAATCTTACCATTGAAGTTTATTTGACTCTCATCTCAAAAAGACAACTTTATTAGGACTTCTCCATCAGCTGAATTCCCCACAACTGTAGGAATCTCTGCATCTGCTCTGTATTGCATATGCTCAGCAAGTGCTAGGCAACAGCTTGTTAACATGATACCCATACGTGAAGCCTTTCAAACTGGAAAAGACAGTTTTTAGCATTCTACTGTAAAACACAATGGCTAAATATTTTTCTTTCAAGAGCTTTTCTTTCTTATTTTTTACTTGGAGTAGTGAAGGGTTCAGCTAGTTGGAGCAAAGACTACGCTCTCAGAAGTAATCGTGTGTTGATAGAAAATGATTTGGCATCTTTGCTTCCTGTTTTTTCTGGGGCAAAATTGGAAGATTTTATAAAATGCAACCAAGATACAGTCTCTATTGTAACTGTGGATGTCCTGGTAGAAGTGAAAACAAGATAACAAATAAACAAAGAATGAAAATCGAGAAATCCATTCCTAATGAATTCCTCATTCATACTCAGTTCTTTTACTTGAATCAGTAACAATTTGTAATTTAGTGAGATAAAAGTCAGTGGTTTTAAAAGCTCTAACAGAGAGGTACAGTAAGTATCTCTTATGTCTCCTTTCTCTCAGTGCACCTATAATCCCAAATAACTGGAGCACAGAGGCTTAGAACAAGATGTCTTTACAGGCTACTCCCAGAAACTGTACTTTTCAGTCAGGCTTCATTTTGCAAGAGTTTGCATGTAAACATACTTAGAAGCGAAGCTTATTGTCTCATTGATGGTGAGATCCAGCACTAGGTTAAATGGCCTTATTATACTGGTGCTTCAGTCTTAAATGCTAAGACTAGCCCTCAGGAATCCCAGACCATGGAGGTAAGAGAGAGCCTGGGGAAAGGGAGACTTTCCGTTGGTTGAGGAGGATCTGGTCAGAGAGCATCTAGCTGAAATCAACACATATAAGTCCATGGGCCCTGATGGGATGTACCCACATGTGCTGAGGGAACTGGCAGAGGTAATTTCTGAACCACTTTCTATCATCTCTGAAAGGTCTTGGCAAGTGGGAGAGGTGCCTGAAGACTGGAGGATAGTCAATGTCACTCCAGTCTTCAAAAAGGGTAAGAAGGAGAATCTGAGAAATTACAGGCCCGTCCCCTCTGTCCCTGGAAAGGTGATGGAACAATTTGTTCTGTATACCCTCTCCAGGTAATTGTAAGAGAGGAGGGTTATCAGAAGTAGTCAGTATAGATTCACCAAGGGGAAATTGTGCTTGACCAACCTGGTAGCCTTCTCTGATGTCATCACCGGCTGGGTATATGCAGGGAGAACAGTGGATGTTGTGTTATTGACTTCAGCAAGGCGTTTGACACCATCTCCCACAAAGACGTTGTTATGAAACTTAGGAAGCATGGGATTGATGAGTAGACGGTGAGGTGGATTGAGAAGTGACTGACTGGCAGAGCTCAGAGTGTTGTCATCAGTGGCACAGAGTCCGACTGGGGGCCTCTAACTAGTGGTGTTCCCCAGGGGTCAGTGCAGGGTTTCGTCTTGTTCAGCATCCTCATCAGCTACCCGGATGAAGGAATAGAGTTGACCCTCAGCAATTTTGCTGGTGATACAAAGCTGGGAGCAATGACTGATACACTGGAAAGCTGTACTACCATTCCAAAAGACCTGGCAAGACTGGAGATCTGGGCGGAGAGGAAACTGATGAGGTTTAAGAAGAGCAAGTGTAGAGTCTTGCAACTGGGGAGGAATAACCGCAAGTATCAGTACATGTTAGGGGATGACCTACTAGAGAGGAACTCTGCAGAGAAGGACCTGGGTGTTCTGGTGGACGACAGGTTGGCCATGAGCCAGCAGTGTGCCCTTGTGGCCAAGATTTCCAGTGTTATCCTGGGGTGCATTAAAAAGAGTGTGGCCAGCAGATCAAGGGAGATGAACTTCACCTTCTGCTCTGCTGTGGTGAGGCCATATTTAGAATACTGTGTCCAGTTCTGGGTTCCCTAGTTCAAAAAAGCCAGGGATCTCCTAGAAAAAAGGGCCACAAAGATTATTAAGGGCCTGGAGCATCTCTCAAATGAGGAAAGGCTGAGTAATCTTGGTCTGTTCAGCCTGGGGAAAAGAAGATTGAGGGGACAATCTGAATAATGTTTGTAAATATCTAAAGTGAGGTGGGAGGCAAAAGGATGAGGCCAGGCTCTTCTTGGTGGTGCATAGCGATAGGACAAGGAGTAATAGCCAAAAACTTGAACATAGGAAGCTCCATACAAACATGTGGAAGAACTTCTTTATGGTAAGGGTGATGGAGCACTGGAACAGGTTGCCTGGAGATGGTGTGGAGACTCTTCTATGGAGATATTCAAGACCCACTTGGATGCCTCCCTGTGTGACCTATTGTAGGGTACCTGCTTTGGAAGGACAGTTGGACGTGATGATCTCTTGAGGTCCTTTCCAACCCCTGTGATTCTTTGATTCTGTGAGTGGAGAGTTTCTGCACTTATATTTCCTCCAACAGCTCTGCAATTTTACTGCTGGAAAAGTCTGAGCAGTGAGATCTGATATGTGAAGATGTAGGACCAAATTAGTCCTTGTGCAGCCAGTGATGTGCAGCTGTTGCAAGGTCACTCAGATTTTCAGAGCTATTACAGGACAGAGGCCTTCAGTGCTTACTGTGGTACAAGATGCAGCATGGGGCAAGCACCATGTCCTACACTGGACTGCACGTCTTCCCTGCTGTACTTGATAGCAGCAGCTCAGGTCTGACTTGAGAAATGTCACAATTAAAGCTGAAGATCACTGGGACGCAGAGGCCATTAATAGAGTAGATGCCATCGTCCTCATTCACCTCTCAGAGCAAAAGTTGTTTATATGTGATAGAGCAATGTCTTTTCCCACTTCTAGTAATGGCATTAATATCTTCATCTGAAATTTTACCAAGTGTGAACTGAAAATCATTTTGGTCTTGGTTCGCATTTGAAGAACACAAAGCATTCTATATAATTAAGCATATGTTATCTAAATTTAAAATACAGAACTTGATATTTGTATAGATATTTCAGGAAAAAAACAACAAACTTTCCTGTTTGATTGTTATACTTGATTTAGTGCTGTTGCTTAAGTCAAAGCTATGAAGCTGTTAAATTTCTTGGGAGGAAACAGGGCAGGGAGGCAGGAAGATGGAGGAAGGCCAGATAACACTGAGGATAATCTGGCTGAAAACTGGTATGAATATGAACTGCATGGTGTTAGATAAGTGGCATTATTCTTTATTGCAGACCAAAATCTAGAAAATACAATTTTTTCTGCTCACTCTATTTCATTTTGAGTCTGGGGGGAAGGGACAAAATAATGACAAGAATAAAAGTAATATTAATAATAATCTCTTGTGGGGACCAGAGGAAAAATAAGGAATTTAGGTGGTATATGCAGTGAGGCTGCATGTGGAATGTAGATTAGTATGAATTAGGTGAAAGAAAATGTTTGTGCTAAACACTGCCTGTCTGAATACAGATTTCATAATCAGCACATAAAGACACTGAAAACAGAATGATATTTTTTATGTTCTACAAAATATCACTGTACTTCAGAATTTGTACTGTATCTTATGCAGCATATTATGCAGCACAGGATCTAGATGAGGAAATCAAGCCAGCAAACACAAAACACCTAGTGTGTTTGCTTTTCAAAAGCTAATACACTGTTAAATCTAGAGAGAGAACAAAGACAGAGGGATTATGTTTATCAGCGTTTGATAGTGATGAGATGTTTATGGTTATAACTGTCATACAAAAAGTTTTTATTACTCTCCACCCCCTCTGTCTTGTCTACTGGTTGCAACTGTTTATTGCTATTCTGTTTGTTCCATACCACATGTAACAAAACTATTGGAAGGCCTTAAACTATATTTCTGTGTATATACTATAGGAGAATAGTTGAAATGCAATTATGGAAACAGACTGTGGGTTCTAAATATTAACTCCGTTGCACTATGCTAGTGGTGGTAGGGTTAAAGACAGTCAGAAGGAAGAATACAAGCAGAATGGGATGTACTAGAACCCTCATTCAGTATTTACAGGTTATATTTATTACATTTTTTCTTATTAATTTCAAAACGATACCATTCTGTATGTAGTTAAGTGTTAAAAGACTGTTTACAATTTCAGCAGGATGAGTGTGTATGAAAGCTGTATTCAATCTTCTGCAAAAATATATGCAGATATGCAGACTTCATATTCACCATTGGTAGAAAAAAAATCTATATTGACTGCAACACAGTTTTTTCATCTTTCAAACAGAATGTGTATGCTTCCATGACAAATAAAAATAAAATAAAATAAAAAAAAACTAGAAATTGCTGTGCTTTCTCTGTTTTATGGCTTTTCTTATTATGTTACTATGCATGGATTTTTTTTTCTAGTGACTACAGAGCTACCCTCATTACTTTATTTTGACTGAGAGTGACCAATATTTTCTGTCCTTTTCATCCATCTGTCCTAAATGCATTCTACAAATTTTTTCAAATGAACTTCATATCCTAGTTTATTTAGTGTTTAATGCTCAAAACTACAAATCAGATCTTTGCTGAGGCTGAAAACAGTAATAAATACAAGCAGGTCTTTCCTAAAGCAGGAATACAACAAAAATGATGCAAATTATGAAAAAAAAAAAACATTCATAAAAATAAATGATGAAATATCTTCAATTTCTGTGAAATGCAAAGTATCTTTAGATAATGTTATCTGCCACAGAAACTACCCCAATGTCCTCATCACCAACCACAGGACAAGTTCCAGCTGGAATCATTTATTGGCTTAGTCAAGTGCCCCACTATTTTGTTCTAAATATGTCAACCTTGATTCATCCTTGGGCTTAGTTGCTGTCAAACACTGTTAAGTGGAACTGGAATCAGCATTGCACCTAGGTTTCCACTAAGCCAAAAACGTAATCGCTTCTGTAGAAATGTTAGTATTCTATGACAATGAAGAGTTAGTGTGATAAAAAGTACAGCATTTCTGTGAGCATATCTTGTATATAAAAGGAAGTCTGGACCAATCTTTGGTACCAGTAAGGGGTAAGAACTTCCTAAGATGAGTAGTGAAAGCTTTGGCAACAAGCTTTGTCTGTCAGAAGTGCCCAACTTATTTATTTGCATGATTTATGCTCTCTGGGCACATGCAGGGGTACACTATGAAACCGGAGTTAGGATTATCACTGTCATCTTGAGCACTGGCAAAGTCTAGCTTAATGTTTGGTTAGAGTTTCATGTTACAAGTAAAAAAAATGGTAAAACTGGAAGTGCAAGATATTTTGGAGTGGGTAAGAGAAGAATGGGTTTCATCTACAACATGCAGATGCAGTTAAAAATATATAATATATATGCTCAAAATGGGGGGTTGCTTCTGTTCATTTTTTGCAGTGGTTTTCGGAAGCAATTTAAGGAAATGATTGAAACATTTAGGAAACGATGTAAATCATCTACATGATTTCAATTTGTGTTCCAAAGGAAAATAGCAACTGAAGGAAGCATATACTTCCACACTATGTTAGTTATGAGGAAAGAAGCATGAACAGTACGAATAGATGCTCATGTAGTACTTTTTATTGTGGTGAAAGCTAAAAACTAAGAGCATGTTTTGTAAGCAGATATTCACATGATTGTTGAGCCCTCAGTGATCAGTTTTGAACACTGTCATCTCCTCTACTTAGCAGAAGTCTTCAAAACGTGAACATGTACCACATAGCCTCCAAAGGCTGCATATCTTAATGAATTTCAGCAGCTGAATCTTTGAAAGTATACTTTACGGTGAAATGGAGGGTGAGGGAGATGGTACAGTTATTTGTTTTTAGTGTTACATGAAGGTATGTTCTTGGTAATTTGCCTCAAACTCTGTTACATGTATCAGAAAGTGTTCAGTAAATCTTCTACATAAACATACTCCTTCCTCCTTGTTATCACTGTACTTTGTATGATAAAGTCACCTTTATTTCTTCCATGACCATAGGTTCTCTTGCAATCTCTTAACCATTGCTTATTTCTTGTGTGAAACTACAGGTACTCTCTGCCTTTTTTTCAAACAATCAGGGTTCTTGGAGAAGGAAAGAGAAATTACCAAGCACTTAATGAGGAATATTTCAAATACAGCAATTTATTTATTCCCCCATGATTTCTTGTAATAACTCTGGACATGGAAAATCTTTCAAATATGTGTATGACCTTGTGGTTAGGTGGGATTTGAAGAAAGGTAAATAGCAGTCTCTAGTGTGTCAGCGATTTGTTCTCTTCACAGAATTGTTGGTTCGGTTTTTTAGTACCGAATGTTTTGTGTGTGTGTGTGTGTGTGTGTGTGTGTGTGTATGCATGCATTATATCTCTGCACAAGATTAAAAACATCAGTGAGTAAGAATTATTCACTCAGTTACTTGATAAAATTCTTCCAAGTTTTTTGTGTTCTAGTGTAGATTCCTTCCCCTGGGCAAAAAGGACAGTAAGAGTTAAGCCTTGTTTATTTTTCAGCCTGCCACGGTATTTACTTCTGTGTTTACATTATTGAGTGCATCTGGTTCAAGCAAATCCAAGAAAGATTTTGCCTTACATCACTGAATTAACAAAAGCCAAAAACTTTTAACTTATTTTTTATCCACAATACTTTATGGAGAAATAACATGAAAGACATGTCAATGGTTAAATCTACTAAAAAATAATTGTGAATGCAATTATTTTTTTAATACAATTTCACAAATACTAGGTATTCATAACTTGTTAATTCCTTTCATGTTACATGCTTTCAATTTTATAGCAGTCTGAACTGAATCCCGACAAGTGCTTGGCTGCACATTAGACCAGAAACATTAACGTTATTATATTTCATTAATGAAGAAAGCACTGTGCATAACTAATGGATTTTATTAAGGCTAATATATGTAGCAGCAGGAGCAGTTGGTAAACCAAGGGAAGATTTTTAGCAAGCACTCAGTGAAAATAAAAGTAAGCAAAAGGTAAAATAATAAACTTGTTTGACACACTGAGGAGCTGGTGTAACTTTTGTAGTCATAGGATGAAGACACTGTGCTTGATACCTCTGCAGCTAAGAGGGCCCTAAGTAACAGTATTTGACATGGCTGAGATGTGTCACTGAAGGGAAAGAGAGACTCAGGACATGAGAGATACTAAAGAGGACTCCTGGTGGGAAAACTACTGCTATGCAGGAAACTGCATGAGATGATAACCAAGAAACTTGTCTGTCCTGGGATGCCAAAGTAATTCTAATAATTGATGGAATATTATTAACATGTGATGGTAAAAATGCTTTTGGAGCAGTGCGAATAGCACAGTTTTTGTTTACAAAATAACATTGAATTAGTTTACCTTTTTTATTAAAAAAAAAATAGTCTTGATGAGCTTTTCATGGTGTATAGACAGCTGTTGGTTTACTGGCAATTAATGTATAGCACAGATATGATAGCACTACCAAAAAATTCACTCCCTTTAACACAGCATTTCAATAAATTTATTTCACTATATGATTTGCTTCAGCAGTGAACTGGTGAGCTTAGGAAAGCAGGAAATTGCAACCATTAAATGTAAAACCCTAGCTACTTTGTAGTAGACATTTTGAAATTTGATTCCTAGGTTTGCTACTTAAATATACAACTTCAATTATTGTCTTAAATATTGTCTAAATACATCAATAAAATATCCCTTTAGTTCAAAACATAAAAGCAGATGGCTATACACTAAGTAAAATATTGTAAATAGTAATGCTCAGTCTTAATGCTCCAAAGCAACTAACTATTGCACTGCTTCTTTGATGTTCAGTGCTAAAAGGGAACAGCTTTGCTCATCCAATGTAAAACACAAACTTCAAGCATAGCCTTATGCCTCCTGTTAATAGAGAAAACTAAACTTTTCTGGTTTGTGAAAAGACCTAGTGTAGCACAGAGCATAGCTATGCTTAGCAGAGATTGGGCACATCTGAAAGGGGGACTCTGTCCCTGCTACTGAATTAGCTCTGCAAGGCCACCTGGTCCAGAACTGTTTTATGAAGCCCTAGAATGTATCACCTATCAGCTAAAGGGCAGGCTGCAAAATACCAGTCAATGTGGAGGGGAACAGATGTAGAATAAGTACGGAAATAAAATGTAGTAAAAAGAACCATACATGCAAGAAAAGTTATCTTTCCGCTAAAAGTTACTTGACCCAAAAACTACTTTTTCCATCTGGCTGAACTTGGATTGAACTTTAGGTGTGATCTAATGATCTGAAAATCGTATCACCTTTTGTTCCAGGTCTTTAAAGATCCTTGGCCACTGGGAAAAAAAGACAAAAAAAAATGGGAAGTTACTTTTGTACTTACAAAGTCAGCTATGGTTCAATATTTAAAACCTTTTTCTTTTTCCCTGCACAAAGCCAGAAAGGTGCATGCAAAGTTTGTCTTTAACACAATTATACTTCTGCCACACTTTGGTGCATCTTGTGATATCTCAAGCAGTGCCTATAATCCAAAGGCAAAATATTACAAAAGAAACAATTATGTCTATTTTTATCTGTCAGCTTTGTGTTTTGCATGCAAGCACAAAATGTGAGGAGGAATTAGCCCTTCAAAACAGAGGACATCCTAAATTTTCAGAAAGGGACCATTACACTTGTCTGAACTTACTACCTACATAGCAGTGGCCTTTTCCTTCCTGAAAGAATTCTCATTTAAAGAAGATTCTACATAATTTGAGCTTTAAACGTCATTACTGGTAGGAGACTACAGACTTTGCATTAGCTCCACCCTGCCAGGCTTGCTTTTGTTATCCTTCTTTGGGCTTACTGGTTTAGCTCATTTACCTAGCGAGAAGCTTAATACTACCTAACTTGTTCTAGTTTGTTAGCTCTATGATGGTCTAGTGTTAACACTAATTTTGATGCATCTCTATAAGTAGCACTAATAATGATCTGTTATTCTGTGTAGAGTGAACTATCTTTGACCCCACAATAATAATGTAGAGAGGAGGAGAACATGGGAAGGATGGTAGCAAAGGCCTTGAACATACAGACTGGGGATGATGGTGGAGGTTACAACAGTGTTAGAAGTAAATTGCCAATGTTGCGAAGGGAGGCAGCCTTGGAAACCCGATAAAACCAATTTCAAGGCAAAACAAAAGGAAGAGCACATATCGAAAATATGCAATATTTACTTGTATATCGTAGTATGTTATGATGATTTAATGTGGGGTTGTGAACTGGTGAAAATTAAGGTCTAGTATGTATTAGAAACAGACAAAATCAATGTCTACCATCAGCATCGTACTACGGGTGAAGAAGGAGGATGAAGAATCTCTTCTTCTTGCAGATAATTGTCACTGGTGACTTTAGGACTCAGAGGAGAATGGGAGTGGAGAATGCAACAGCAGTGGAATAGAGTAGTTACTCAGGATAATGGATAATAATTTTAAATGTACAATTAATGAGGCTTTTATGAATAATTAGATAATTTGGACAATAAGCATTAGTACTGTTATAGCTGTAGTAAGCCTCTGAGTAGACACGTGAGTTTAGACCAGCAGTGAACTATATTTAACATACATTTCTTTAGTTGTAATAAACTGCATGAGTTGCAGATTCTGTTGTTAATTAGCCTCACTTAGAAATGTGCAATTTACCAACTGACTGTCTAGAATAACTTCTACCTAACAAGTTGCCATCACCTCTGAATTTGTCATGACTGGTTTCTGGTGTGTGAATCTCAGAGATATCCCTCTGTTTTCAAATTAATATTCCACAGACAAGTATACAGAGATTATGTCCATTTTTAACTCCTCTTTGAACAGAAGTAGTAAACAACTCTGATTTGCCAGAGGTTTTTGATAACAAAATGTGACTTGTAATCTTATTCTCATGTTTCTTCACTTTTTCAATTGAGCAGAATCTTCTGAAATCAAATGTAGCAGACCTAGACAGATAATGTCAGTACTGATTATCCCACTGACAAGCAAGGCATCTTTGTTACTCCTATCTGATGTGCTCTGTATATTTGCTCTCTGTGCCAGGATACTAGAAATTCATGTTTGGCTGATGATTTCATTAACTGTTCTAAAGGCAGGTCTACTTTAAAATGGACCATTTAAAACATGAAGATCTTGTCCATCCAATGACAAAACTTTACATATGTACCACAGCTATGTTTTCTTCCTTATTTCTCTTATGACTTCTTTGATAATGATTATCATCTCCTTGTGATAACGTCTTCAATCTTGAGACTTTTACTTAAACAGTGTAAACTTATAGTTTTTTTTTTTGCACAAAAATGTAACTGAGCTACAATAACTCTATTTAAGCAATCAAGTTTGTGATACTTGTTTCTCACTGTTGCTAGGATGAGATATAATATAGAGTCCAGCAGGATGCAGGATTACTGGCATCAGGAAATTCTCACCTACTGTTGATAAATATTGTTTCAGAAACTCTCAATTATTTTAATACTGGAACAATTATACGTATGATTCCTGATAATAAAACTCTTCTGTGAGAAACACAGCATAAGAAATAACTTGATATAGCATTCTCTTGAATAATTTATTTTGGTGTCCAGACTTTAGTATTTTTTTTCTCTCTCTCCATTTCCCTTGTTCCCTCACTAATCTTATTCTCAGCATAGATGTTTGTCCTGGTTTTATCTGTTTTCCATTTCGTGACATCATGCAGCAAGCTGATTAGTGCTGGAACACAGTGCCTAGGAACTGCACTTTCCTGGGTCAGCTTCTAGCAGTCTCTGCTATTCAAACTTCCTGGGTCCTAGCAGTGTTGCCTATCCTTACGTGAGTTCTTGCTCTCCAAGAGGAAGACAGACTGAAAAGAGACAGACTACAGTTCCTAGAATTCTCCAGTACTCTCCACGTGATTTCCGATTCCAGGTAAAAGAGGTAGAATAGCACAGCAATGGGGGAGAAGGCTCTCTTTTGTTTCCAGAAGTGCAGTGAGCAACACTGACGGAAATCCTTGCTCCTGTTTGTTTGATTTATTATCTATTACTCTTTTTCATATCATATTGTATTGCATTCCTTTATCATTTGTTGTAAATTAGTCATCAGTCCTTATCTTGATTGTGTCCTTCATACTTCTTCTCCCCCAGAAGAGGAAAAAGGGGAGGAGAAGCCCTGTCGCTTGTGATAAAATCAACTCAGCTACTACAGTGATGTACAGTACACAAGTCAGCAATTGTTCTTACCTTCATTCTTCCTGTTTGCATAAATTAATATCATTCAGTTGTCTCATTCCTGATGGATCTAAGGTTCATTGGAGATAACAGTCTCCCACTGACTTCGTTGTGATTTAAATTAGACATTTATTGTGGTATCAGGAATACTGTGTGATGTCAATCAAGTTGCACCAATAAGTAGTGCAAATACATAGCATGACTGAGAACACAAAATGCCTTGATTTTTATAGAGTTCATGAAAATATATTTTAGATGTCACCATGAAAATGTTAAAAAATAACTGGGAATCTGTCATTTTGGTAGGCAAACTCTAGGATTCATACAGGAAAAAAATGTCTCAGTAAATTTTGATACAAACCAATTTTTATAATTAGAAAGTACTGAACTCTCAAAAAGTATATGTATAGGTTGTTCCAAAAGTAATGCCTCCTATTTATTTCCATGGAAACTGCAAAAGCTACAAAGAGCACAAAAATTTGATAGAGCAAATCCTCAGTTACAAAACACTGTTTCAACATAGTCACCACCATTAGCTGTGCTTTTTTTTGCCAGCTATGACAAGGACCCTGCATGCTGTGCTCATAAAAATGCACCATTGGAGCTACCTGTTGCACTCGCCACCACTGAAACACAGCACCTACTGCCTTACTGTGCTCACATCCACTGTTCGATCTCCATAAGTGTGGGGGGAGATGTAACAACAAGGAGCTCAACAGACTCTGGTAGATATCGCTATGAGGCCTCGGGAGTCTGGAGACAGGGTTAAAGTGTAAACAGAATGCTCCTTTAGTATGCACAGCTAATGTGGTCACATCTGGGACAGTTAAGGAACCCTGTGTTTGTTATCTATGTTGTTGGGAAGAACTTAAGGCCAATTAACCGTGAGTGGATTTACTGCTTATGAGTGGAGGATATATAAGATGCATGTTAAACACAGTAAAGAGGACTTACTATTCTGATGCTACATTGACTGAGAGAATTCACTAACAGGACTAAGCGCCGACACATAAGCATTCAGTAAGCATCAATGAATGCCAATGGCTGCAATGTTTTTCAAGTGGAAGAACTCAGCAACACACCTTTGCTTTGTATGCACTACCATATCAGAGTCCATGTTGTCAGACTGCCCCCTTGCTGCCATTTATTGCATGGCAACAAAATTGTTGGAATATTGGTGGAGTATTGGTGAGAAGGTTCAACCTCTACCGCCATCCCACCAACATCTGCCTCTGACATCATGAGTCAACATAATAAAATAGGAGGCATTACTTTTGGGTCAGCATTTGTATTTATAGGCATATTATTTAAAAGTATCTCCAAAATAGGTTGGTTTCTATATATGCTGAATTTGTGTATATTAAAATCTTTTTCATATTAAAAACCCTCATACTTCATAGATAAAATTGTTTTTGATCAGATATCTTTAAGCAAATATTGACCAGTTATTTTGTCAGTGAAACTAAAAAAAAAAAGCATCTTAAAGGTTACTCTGTTATATAGTTCAACAAACTGTCTGGATTTTTACTCTATGCACAAAAAATCCCTTTTTCTTACATGTAGTGATTGACCCCGTGGTTTGAAAAATTAACATAATTGTCATCAGAGTTCATTCTACTTGCTATACTTGGTGTATTTGAGTGGATCAGACAGTTACCAAGTGTTAAACACTGCTAGGCAAAACACACTGATAGTACCACAGCACTGAAATGATGAAATAATGATAACTAAAATGTAATCCTTCCTACTTAGCACAGACCTCTCAACTTTCTTTTTCTTCAGTAGTTGAGATCTGCTTAGCATGCTGTTCAGTTGACTCTTGGGTTTGCCCAGATGGAGACATCAGTCAACAGGAGCAACAAGCAGGAAAGGAGTGGGGCTGTCCTCCAGGCACTTGAGATATAAAGCTGTTCTGAGACCCATGTAGTGAAGGAATCTGAAGAGGACTGTGCATAATGCATGATGCACAAAGGTCAGGTGTTTGTCGGGTGCCTTTATTATGAGCTTGAATGCTACACAGAGGAGATAGGGAAGCTGAGCCTGGATAAACAAAAGAATGGATTGTTTACCAAGATGAGAAGGAGATCATGATACTGTAGGCATGTCCAACACATCTTGCAATGTGGCCTGCCCCCTGCCTGCACCATCATGGTGGCAGATGGTGTGCGCCCATTGCTCAACAATGACCAAACACTGATGCACTATTACCTCATCTGGGCTGAAACCAGGACAAGGAAAGGGAATAGTGTAGTGCTAACTCAAGTAATGGCAAATAAAATCATGTATTTTTATGCATTGGCTAGACACACTCTTGTGAACAGCAAAAAAATATGCAGCTGTGCTTTCCATTGTGATTAAGGAATTTGAGAACAGATTTCAAGACTGCAAAAAAGTATCAATTTTTTGTTTTTGCAACTCCATTTTCAGTCAGCATAAATACACGACCTGCAAATTTTCAAATGAATTTGCAATCAGACAGTCAACTCAAAAATCTGATTATGTCTTAAAGACTAACGGTGGTAACTATGTTGAAATATAGGTTTTTTTTAACTGAGAATTTGCTCTATCAAATAGTGTTACTGTGCTCACTGTACCTGTTGTAGTTTCCATGGAAATAAATAGGAGGCATTACTTTTGGAACAACATGGGCCAAGACAATTCCTCTTCTCTCAGTGTGGCCCAGGCAATCCAAAAGGTTGGGCACCCATGCAATAGAGAGTTTATGATCACTTGATCTTTTGCGAGTTAAATTGTGCTGAAAGATGATATAGCTCTCTACGTTTTGTTTTCATAAAACTACTTTGGACAAGTTTCACTAATAGGAGATCTGTTATCTTAAGTTAGTCAATTCACTAAATAGAGCTTATATGTACTAAAAATGGGAATTATGTGTTATCAGCTCATACTGTGCCATTGCTGACTCACTTTTGTAGTATCTATTCCCTAAGCATGTGTTTGCCTGTTTCTTTGTGGTTGCATTTATTTTTGTTTGTTTGTTTGTTTTCTTTAGCACTTAACAGAACAGGGAAAAAATGATGTAAAACTACTTTGATTTCTCAGCAGTAATGCAAGCATGTGCCACAACACTGATTTCAATATCTGGAACGAGCTCATATGAGTCTTAAAGGGATGTTTACTTTAGAGAAACTCAGCTAACTATCGCATTAGTCTTTATAACAAGAAAAAAAGGTTTACACAGAAAAAAAATGTATGCACTTTATTTATAGACAAAATTAAAGAAGGCAGCTATAAGTCCATGATCTAAGCCATAAAATTCAGAATTCCTACAGGAAAATGAATTATATAAAATATAAGAATTTAAAAACAGCTGCATCTGTCATGCTCGAGCAGAAGAAAATTTAAGATCCTTAAAATATTAGATGAATTTGCATATTATGAAAAAAGAAAGAAAAAATATAGGAAAACCACATTTATACATATCTATGACAATTACTATGGGATCTTCCCTTACCAACCTCCTGAGATATTTACTATAAACACCTTATATCCCTCACTTTACAGAAGCTAGGAAATGATATATACATAGTGTTTATAGATAAAATAACACTTCAGCTTCAAGCTTGCAACCCAATGACCCACACCACAGAAGCAAACAGTAAAAGATTACACAGTTTATTTCAGAGGTTAGACTTATCAACATTACTCACAGGACACCACTTAGAGAAGAAGCATGGGTAATATTCTTGTCTGCACACACAAAGTCTGTTAATAAGGATTAATGTGAGGCTTAGTCATAGAACTTTAAATATTTACAATACACCTATTTACACAGTACCAGCTTAACTCTTGTGCCTACTCTTAGTGCCCTTTTTACCAGAATGTTTTAGCAATTAGCAAATAAATGAAAGGAATAATGAATGCAATTTTGCATAAATACATGCATATAATACAAAGATTTTTTATATCCTTCAGTATCTGTATTGTAAGAAGCTTTTATAATGAGAATCAGTCCTCTTTGGCTGCAAATTATTGGTGAGTGTCATATTAACTAGTAATGGGAAAGTTTTTAAATGCTTAGAGCGCTGTTCCATACTGCTATTTCAGGTGTTCATCTGATGGTTTAAAAAGGATTTTTTAAATAATGAAGTGTATATGTTGATACGGACAAACTTTAGTCAGTATGTGCCTATGTGCTGTCTTACTGAAAAACTTCTCATTGAGAAGGACCTCCAGATGTCAACTTCTCTCAAAGTGGAATACTAGTGGCTTTTTTTTTTCCAGAGTTTTGACCAACTGACTGAAAAGTTCATTAGACTGATATCTCAGTATTCTAACCATTTAAAAAGCATTTTATTCCAATCATCTAAAATCTTTTTCTACTGCAGTGATGCATTAACTTTTTCTGTATCTGTTACAGTCAAGGAAAAATGATCATTTCTTTCATTTTAGCAAAGGACCTCACCTCACACACCCGATGTGTAATGTTACATAATTTCTGCCATCTTACTTTATAGGAGGAAGCCCTGATTATTTTAGAGATGCCTTGCATGTCACCCTCTTGACACCTCTGATGCTCCTTTGTGCTCTCCTGGCATTTGCCCTGGTGTTCTGTCATGTTATCAAAGCCAATTGCTGCAAGCCAGGCATAGGACTTGGTGAGCCCTTGCCGGCACTTACTGAAGCAAGGAAGATTGCTTTATGTATTCTTCAGGATGGACTTCTATTTATACAGACCTTGTGATGTCTCCTAGTCTCACAGATGCCTGACACTGTTGATTTATGTTGAGCATGCAATACTCCCTTACCTCAAGACCTTTTCCTGATGGAGAGCTATCTACTTGGTTGTTCCCTGCTCAGTACATCTGCAGGTGATTGTTCCTAAGTGTGGTAACATGTACTGCATGTCCCTTCTGAATAGCTCCCAGACCATTTCTCTATTTTGTTGACCTCTTTAAGATTTTTAGTCCCAATATTCATTGTAGCCCCTTCTATCTTAGTGTTTTCTTTAGTTTTACATAAAAGCCTACTTTCTTATTTTATTAAAGTTGGAATAGAGCTATATGAAAGACAAAGCCCTTTGGGGAGTCATTTAATACTTGCTTCTGTTTTGACAGATCAGCTGACAAGTCTTCTGGGAAGAACTGTCCAACCACTGTTGCACCCAGTTTATAGCAATTTAATCTAGACCGAGTTACCCTAGCTTAAAAGATTGTCATGTGAAATAATGTCGTGTTTTAAAGTCAAGATACATTATGCTTATTTCTTCTCCCCAATCACGTAACTGGTTACCCTGTTGCTGAAGGGAGTGAAGCAATTTTAACATGATTTATTCTTTACAAATCTCTGATGTCTCATCTCACTTTTCCCTCCCAACTTTCAAATAATTGAAAATAATTTCAATAAACAGGCCTTCTCATCCCTTTTAAGACTCCAATTAATTATATATTTCTGAGAGACTTGTTAGTTCAGCTTACTCTTGTTGTATCTGACAATTATTTTTCTTAATGTAAACTTAGCACATAGTCTAAACCTTGTGGTTCCTACAGGAGTTAGAAATTTCTTTCACATTAAAACTCACATGACTGTTTAAGTTCAGTTTATCATTTAAGCATCTTTCAAGAAAACCAAGACTTGACATTAATTTTTCATGGTGTGATTGGTCTGAACCATGTGAACACTTGGGGTTTCTCAGTTGCCATATGAGGAGAAAACAGTGCAGGAAAAATGTCAGTATTGTGCTTTTGAAATGTGTGAATAGGCCTTGTATGAATAGGCATGCTAGAAATAATTCTGGATCAAGAGTAATTGTGAGTCGAGATAAGCTTCTGGTGCAACAGCTAAAGGGCTCCTCATTTTCTCATCTCTTGGGGACTGAGGTTTCAGATATGAGTCCAGTTTGTCATTTGCATATGATATTACATTTCTCTTTTTGGGAATAACAGCAGAATACATTTAATTTATATATCCCTTCCAAAAGCAGTACATGTTTTAGGTAAACAAGGCAGAAAATGACAACCTATATGTCAGCTGAGAGTTGCTGAAGTAGAAGGGAGTTTTGCTTTCTCCTGTGCAATGCTACTTTTTATTGCTGCAGCAGAAACATAAAAATTACTCATTTAAGATACTGAGTCTTTGTAGAGTGTCTTATGAGTTTCTTATACTTCCCTTGGCACTTCTCTCCTATGCAAAACTGAAAACTGAGGTCAAGCAGTGTTATAAAGGTCAGAATCAGCTTAATGTCACACATGAGCTAAGGAGATCTGAAGAGCATAAGTAACTGAACCATCTCAGCTGTGATTTTGTTGTGAAATACCCAGTGGTAAAAAGAATGATAGAGACAGCATATGGAAAGTGTGGGAAACTATCTACATGACAACGGGCACTTTTACTTGGACGTGCTGGACTCTTGAGTTGTCCTTGATGCCTTCAAACAAGTAACTTGCAAGAACAGCAGAAAGCAAAGCGCTGGGAAAAGCAGGAACTTTGAAACAGCAAGAGCATACAGAGACTTGCTTAAGCCAGCCAATCAAATAACGCCATGTTGCAGCACGCCTTTCACAAATGCATAGAAGTCTGATTGTTCTATCAATAAACGAATCACTTGCCTAACCATATTGGTATTGTCTCATGATCTCCGGCGTGCGTGCTGTGACAGGAAAGAAGTTTCATTCACAAATACTGTTTGCTGCTGTAGCTGGAAAGCAGACACTTGATGGCAAGACTGAATAAGCAACAAAACACAGGTTACATATCAGATTGACAGTGTCTTGTCAACATCACTGAGGGAAAAACTATTGTACTTCAGCAATATGGTGCATTAGTAATTGAAATAACTGAGCTTTGAAATCGAAAGACAAAATTCTGAAAATTGTGGAAGAAAAATCTGAAATATTAATGTTCAGGTAAAGACATGCAGGAAGTTGTGAATGGAGTTTCCATGGCAAAAGTGATGAAAATGAAGAAGCACTTCTCTGTGCTGTGACACACTGATGTGACTTTCTACTCAAAGAATTGTAGTTTAGCCATACAAATCAGCTTGAGATACAAACCCCTAAAGTGACAAGTTTATTGCCGTAACAGTATCCATTAAGGATGGAGGAAAATACTGTAATATTCACAACTGGAACTAAAAGTTGACCACACTTCTTAGCTTGACAAAAAATGCAGTCAGTTTATGTTCCCATAGCTGAATATGAGAACTGTACTTTCAAACGAGTAGTCTTTGTTGAGGAGGGACAGGTAGAGTTTCCCAGACACAATTAGTTAACACTTGGAGAGAGCCAATGAGTTCTGGTATTTAAAGTTGGCAATCCTTTCAGAAGATTCCCTTGCACTTAAACTCAGACCTTAAGATAAGCTGGTATGTAAAGTTCACAGCTGGGTCATTTATTTGATTGAAACAGATAGTCTTACAGATGAAGTCTTTGTTGTGATCTTTCTAACGGCATCATGTAAGCAGCTTAAGGCTTCTTTTGCCTATGTAACTCACTGTATTGTAGAGAAGATTATAACTCTTACTTCATGTCTCTATTTCTGTATAGCAAGGCTTTAACACTCAATCAGTGGAAATTAAAGCCTGTTACAATACTATATTGAATTGGTAACTCAGTAAATACATATGTATCGGAAACCACATAACAAGCTGTTTGTT
Organism: Numida meleagris; assembly: GCF_002078875.1. Lineage (NCBI taxonomy): Eukaryota > Metazoa > Chordata > Aves > Galliformes > Numididae > Numida > Numida meleagris. Next base: position 31,704,646 of record NC_034412.1, on the reverse strand, counting down.
ATGATAAAAAGTAGTTACGGCAATTGAAGTAGAAATCCGCTCTTCTAATTAGCAGTAAATTTCAGGTTATGCAATTTGTTCTGATATCTTATATTTAAAACATACATTATTTATGCTCAAAGACCCATTTTCCGACAGTCTGGAAAAACAACTTGAAATTTAAAATGAAGCTGCATCATATCTTCCTGCCAAAATAATTCTAAAGTGGCAAGAATACATTTCTCCTGCGCTTACATGGATGAGTACCCATCCCTGAGCATTGATCTGATGCTTTATAAGAATCATATGTCTGCAGTGTACAGGAATGATTTTTTATTTTTTTCTATGCAAAGAGCTACATTTGCCTTGGTGGAAGATCTTAATGTTGAGGTATACAAACACTAGATTTCCTCAAAAGATTGTGTATGTGTGGGGCGTACTACAAGGGAAACTCTTATTGACCGAGGGAAAGTGCCTGGGGTGCCACAATTGCCGGTTTCTCAGGGGAACTCTTGCGTAAAAGCAGTCACTTGCACCATGGGTTTGTTCCAATTTTTTATAGGCTGATGTCCAGGAGATTCTAAATCTTACTACTGAAAACTTATAAGTCATACTGTCCAATTGTAAGGAAAAATGAAATACTATTTTTTTGCAACTTCCTAAACTCATGATTTCCTCACTCAGCCATAAGATATCTTCTGGCTTGTTATTCCCAAAATTTCCACCCTGCTTTGAAAAATAAGTTTTTCAACAAAAAACAAAACTGTATATCAGTCAACTGAATTGTCCATATGAAAAGACTTGTTGCTTCACAACAAGCTATTTTTAGAGTTCCAGCAGTAAAACTTTTGTACTTCTTGATTCCACTTCAGAAAGAATACTTTTTTTTGTAATTTGATTTTGTTAATATGCTTGATGTCAGCAATAATGTAAAGCAAAAAAAAACCATTAATATTTCCTAAAATTCAAAGCCTTCATCTTTTGTTTCATGAATTATAGTGCAGGAAGTAAAACAGTACAGTGTTCTTGAAATGCTGTTTGTATGGCATATGGAAAACAAGAAGACAAAAGCCTTTAATCTCCAGCATGGAATCTGAATAGATTAGTGTGGTTGCCCATTGTGCCATAAGATGCACAATATGTGTTTAGTTTTTCTTTTTTATACAAAATCATGATTTATTTATTTATTTTCAAATACACAGCCCAGAAGTGAAAACATACCGTGAGACAGCTCCAGTTGCTGGGAATGTAATTTCTGTGTAAGAAAGGGCAAGATTTTGAGGCTGAGCTGTTTACTCTATAGATTTTAATTGTCAGTAAGATTTGAACTATGTTTCTCATATATCAGAGACTACTTTTTTTGGGAAACTCTTGCTGTTTTCTTGTCTGTCCAGTAAGGAACTAAACAATTTTTCATAGCATTTCCAATATTTGGCAATTTAGAGTAATGAAAAAATAGATGAGGATTGCTCCAAAAGTAACGCCACATATTTTATTATGTTGGCCCACAAGGTCAGAGGTGGATGTTGAGGGTATGGTAACACAGACTGAACCTTTCTGTCAATATCCCATTAAATTTTGTTGCTGTGCAACAGATAGCAACAGAGGGGCAGTCTGACATGATGGCATCTGACATGGAAGTGTGTATGAGGCAAAGGTTTATCACTGAATTCCTCCATGCAGAAAAAATGGCACCCACTGACATTCATCAATGCTTGCTGAACATTTATGGAGACCAAACAACAGATGTGAGCACAGTGAAGGAGTGGGTGGTGCGTTCCAGAAGAAGTGACAGTGAAGTGAAAGACAAGCCATATTCTGGATGGCCATGCACAGCTGTCGCATCATGAAATGAAGAGCATCTCAATCAGATCTTCAAGTGAATCAGGTAATGGTTATGACTATGTATGTCATGGTTTTATGATTTTCAGTTATTGGTACTCCACCTCATAACATCATGTAGTGAATGTACCTGGTTCTCAGAAGAGAAGGACTACTACAGTCCCCACGGTACTTTGCTCCTCTGTTACCATTTTCCAGCCGGAGGGAAAAGATAAAAGCTTGCAGTATAAAAACTTGCGGATCACGAGACCTCGTCCCTTTTTCCGCCGTCTCTCGCCTTGGCAGCACCTTGCTCTCCAGCCGTCTTATTGTCGGTAGTAGAGTAAGGCCTACCTTGATTTTGGGACATTCTTTCTCTCTGTATTGGATTTATCAGCTTAAATTGTAATTATATTGTATCATAGTGTGTTGTTTTGCATTCCGATATCTTATTTGGTAAATTAGTTTGTTTCTCCTCAGATTGTTGCCACTGTTCTTTGCTCTCAGGGCCATCTCCTTCCCCTTTTCCCATTTTTCCCTTTTCCTGGGGCGTAGACCCGTGGATCCCCCGTCCCCTTCGTCACGGAACCGGGCTGAACGCCTGTAAACCATTGACAATGTAGAAGAATAGCGTTTTGTAGCTGAGGATTTACTCTATCAAATGCTGTTATTGTGCTCTTTGTATCTTTACATCTGTTGTAGCTTCCACAGAAATAAATAGGAGGCATTAGTTTTGGAGCAATCTATGTATTTTCTGTGTAGAAGAGCACATTCTGAAAAAGTAATGTTTCAAGTAATGTTCAGTAGCAAGAAATGTTGAAGCATTTTTTAAATTACTTGCTCAGAGCAAAAGATGTAAGAAAAAAACCTGTGTTTTCTTTGACTGGCACCCCTGGCTCAAATTCAAACTAATCTTGAGTTAGAGTCTACCATGCCTGCATAATTAAAGGTGAATACATCTGAGGACCGGTGCATAAAAAAGGGTAAAACCTAATGTCATGTGAAAATTTGCTATTAGTCTAATTAGTGCTGATTCATCCAGGCTCAGTAAGTGCTGTCCTGAAGCTTCCCCTGTGATCATAAATGGTTCATTTGACAGAGGTGGTAAGGAGTGGAACTGTGCTTGGTGAATAAAGTATTATCCGTTCACTGCAGTTTTGTTACTTTATTATTATTATGTGTTTTAAAAAGTGAAGGAGAACTCTCATTCATATGAAATGCATTTCTGAAAGGAAGAGAAACAGTCATCTTATTACTTTCCAAACTGATGGTGAAATATAACAACAAACATATCATACAGTTCTGGGAGGCAATGCTGTCAAGAGAGCTATTTTACTGTCTGATACTTTAAAAGCACTTTTTAAAGCTGTTACTACCGATGTGCTTACAAAAGAAAAACAAACATAAGTAAAACAGTTTCAAACAGCTAGCAAAGACAGATCTAGGAGTAAATTAGGTCCAAAAAGTCTTCAGTACTTTTATTTACAGTTAAGTCAGTATACCCCTGATACATAGTTTTGTGGGTGTACATGTTTGTTTGTAAGCATATGTGCTTGTAGACACAACTAGTGTAGTGAGACAGATGTAATACAAGATCTCTGGTCATAGTATTTAGAACATTTCCATTACATGTGGACCATATATTCTGCCTGATGCAGCCTTTAGCTTTGCTCTGTGGTTTTCACATCTGCAAAGCTAGGAAACAACAAACAACTTGCATGCTTATTTAATGGACACAATTATTCAGACTTGGGTAAAGTAACTTTATTTGTATTTTTTCCAATTTGAACTAATTCTAGTATTTTTCAGTGTATTAATTTAAAAATTATTATTAAAAAATAAAAAATATGAATGCATCATGTTTTGTGTGGATATGTTTTCCCTTTTATTTGTGAGCTCATATATGTGAACAATTATAAAGACTGAGCTTCTCAAAACCAATACTGTAATATGATTTTGATGTCATAATTCCTGTTAGACAGTAGCTCACTGTTCTATTTTCTGCATTTCTTCCTTTTGTATTTGCTTTAACAATCCTTCCTAATCTATTGAAATTAAAGACATGCAGCAATTTAAAAATACTGTTGCAAAAAGATATCCTGAGAAAAGTGAGAGCTGAATGAGACAGCCCTTTCAAATTACTGCTCTTATTTCTCATTTCCACCTGCAGCAGTCTTGAGTAGCAGTTTCATGTGCTAACCTGGAATATTATTCTTTTTCATTTTCTGTTGTATACTGAACTCCTCACTGAGCATCTTGACAAATATTTCCAATACCATCTTAATTTGGCTCCCCGTGCTCTCGAGACAGGTGCCTTTAGAACACTTAAATTCTTAAAGCTACTGTTTTAAAACACTTTAAATTTTCACTTCTCTCTCTCTGAAAACAGCAAAGTACATCTCATAGTGTTTTGATAGGACTGAATTACGAAAGCAGACGTTTTCTTTTCTGAAATGGAGTTTTCTTGATACTTTCTAAAAAGGTGGCCTATGGTATTTCAGTAAGCAGATGGACTAAAAGTGTTGCATGAGAAGACTATGAAGGATTCAGCAGAACAGCACATGTGATAATCACATCTGTTGCGTTGCTTCTTGCTTTCTTTAAGAAAACTATAAACAAAAAATAAAAACAAACTAAACATACAGCAAGGTTATTAAACTCACTGGAGTCTAACTGTATATTGTTATACTTTCAGTGACAGCAGCCAGTGATCTCAGGCTCTCCTTATCCAGATAACATTGCTAGTATGCTTAAGCGCTCTGAGTTCTGTCAGGTAGGAGCCTCAAACTGTAAAACCAGAAGTTATATTATTTAATAAATAACTCACGTTTTTGCAAAAGTAACAGGCATCTCTAGTTCTAGGTACATGACCCTTAGTATTACTTAGTGTTTATTATCTGTTCCTTGTTTTGTTTATTTGTTTTATTTCCATGGGAACCCTATAACTCTATGTAAAATTATTCCTGCAATACTTTGAGAGTGTTTTGCTTCACATATCTTAAATGCTATGGAACTATCTTTGATGAGATTAATTGTACTATGGTGTTGCAGTAGGAAGATTACTACTTAGATTTAGTCTTAAATTTTAAATTTTAAATTTTAAATTTTAGATTTAATCTTTTTAGAAGATTACAGTATTTAATTATTCTTAGATGACCTAAATAAAAGTGACAGATTCTATATCATGGTTGTTTTACTAGACTAAAGTGTTTTTTGTCTATTTGTTTGTTTTTTTTTTAATTTGTTTGTTTTGTTTCCAAATCTACATTCTAGGACATTGTTTTCTTAGGATGGGTTGTTGTTTTGCTTTCAAAATGTATGATTTATCAAAGAATAATTCAAAACTATGTACTGAACTTCATTAGCAATGTAGTATGTAAAACCAAAAAGGAAACATAGAATCATAGAATAACTCAAGTTAGAAGGGTCCCATAAGCATCATCAAGTCCAACTCCTGGCTCCACACAGGACCGTCCAAAACTCAGATTGTATGTCTGAGATCATTGTCCAGACACTTCTTGAAATTCAGCAAGCTCAGTGCCATGAACATTCCCTGGGCAGTCTGTTCCAGTGCCCAACCACCCTCTGGTGAAGAACCTTTTCCTGATATCCAGCCTGAACGTTCCCTGTCAGATCTTCATGTTGTTCCCTTGTGTCCTGTAGCTGTCACCAGAGAGAGTAGATCAGCACCTGCTCCTCTGCTCCCCCTAATGAGGAAGGTGTAGGCTACGATGAGGGCTCTCCGCAGCCTCCTCTTCCCTGAACTGAACAAACCAAGTGACTTCAGCCACTTCTCACATGTCTTCTCCTCTAGGATCTTCACCATCTTGCAGCTCTCCATTGGACAGTCCCTAATAGTTTTATGTCACTTTTGTACAGTGGCACCCAAAACTGCACATAGTACTTAAGGTGAGACAGCACCAGTGCAGTATTGAGTGGGGCAATCACTTCCCTTGATCAACTGGTGATGCTGTGCTTGATGCACCTCAGGGTATATTTGGTCTTCCTGGCTGCCTGAGCACACTCTTGACTCATGTTCAGCTTGCTGTCGACCAAGATCCCCAGATCTCTTGCTGTGGGGCTGCTCACCAACATCTCATCCCCCAGTCTGTTCAGCATCACTGGAACTTGGAAGAAATTCTTTTCCTTATAAGTACTACTCATCATTTTAAATCTCAGCTAGAAAATGAAAGTCTTATTTAGAGTGCAAATAGAAATAAAGATGAAACAGCATTTGTTCATATTATTCAGCCTGGAAGAAGGAAACTATAAGGTTAATTTTAACAATTCGCAATGCAGTAGAACTGAAGCTTATGAAAGGTAGAAACTGTCAGGTAAAGTTGTATATTAAAGGATGTATTAAAATTGTGTATTTTTCATATTGCATAACATTCTTGGATAAAATATCTGGGATATAGCATTCTTATAAATTAAAACTGTTGTAGTTTTATCAAATCTGCATTAGAAAGCATTGGAGAAGTACATTAGAGCAGACTTATGGTTATTCAGCTTAGTTCCTTTTAAAAATAAAACAAAAGGACTTTTGATGATTGACACTTCTAGACACTGTACTAATAGAATAGGATTTTATTAATTCTGCTAAAACTAGAAAGGCTTAATGCCTACCTAATAGTTCACTAAGATTTTGAGGTATGAATAATGGTATAGTCCTTACATGTGTCAGCCACTTAACATTGCCAGTCTGATTATTATTTTTTAAAATACATATTAAAGAATCAGTCATTTTTCTTCTCAACTACTGTAATTCCTATTTTCATGATCTATCCAAATGTTTTTACTCTGAGCTTCTCTGTAATACTTCATTCAGACATATGAGGTAGTCAGCTTACCTCATGTGTGGTCATTTTAATAACCTAAAACTTGTTATCAATTTTTTTAAATTAAATTTAAAGTTGCCCTCCTTGTTTCAAAAAAATCTTTGTGGCATTACCTCATAACAATGTTTATGATGCTGGTTTGATCCTAGGCTTCTTTCTCCTTGATCTTCATGAGTCCTTTCCCACTGGAGTTTTTATACCTCTGTGAAAGCTTTCATGTTAATGATTCTCTCACTTTCATCACTAGTATGTCATTTGCATAATATTGCTAAATGTTATTCAGGAAGTTTTCATTCTCTTTAAATTAGTCTAAGAAACATTCTAGGTTATTGTTAGCTTTCCAGTATTACACAGAAATATGCTGTAAAACAAAGTTATATGTTTTAACTCTCCTGCTTGCGCATGCAAACTTCAGATTTTCCTTTTGAACCTGCAAATGCTTTAGGTCCAGAAAAAAAATAAAAGAAAAGAGGTGAGAGACATACAAGGATACTCCATTTAACTATCATCCAAAAGTAATGTTTCGCAGTACCTACAATATGAATGGAGAAAGAAGAGTACAATGCAAATGAATGTCATTTTGAGATTTGCCTAAAGGTAGCTGATGCAAAAGGGCTGATGGTGCTCCCAGCTATAATGAGACAAATTATGACTCGCTCTCCTAATTCTTACTGAGCTCTTAAATGGACATTAAGTTCCTTTAGGTGTATAAGAATTTGCCTACCTCACTGGCCTGATAAGACGTAAGAGGCCAAATCTGTCCCTTTTGTAGATCCATTGACTTCCATAAGATTGCACCAGGGAACAATTACTTTTATTAAAATGATATCAGTGCTGCATACTAAGGGATATGGGTGTTGACATAGTATTAAAATTTAAAAAGAAAAGTTTTATATATAGAAAATGAGTATGTATTTGGGGATTATTTCCTCATGGCAATGAAACTATTTTTATTTCAGCTTCAAGTTTTGTTAAGACCAGAAGCGCTTTTTAGTGGAGTAGTTTCTACTGCAAACAGTTACGCTGAACACACTGACAATGGAAGAGCACTCCTTAATCTACTCACAGATAGTGCAAACCATTTAAATAGTTAATGAAATTCATTTTATGATATGCAAGCTTGTGGATTTCATGTGAACTTCACAGAGGCAGTATTGTCTGTCCACAGTCTGGCTTTTAAACCAGCCTATTACGGTGCTAAACATAGAAGGTTAACTTTGTCGTGCATCATGAACAAATCTGTCTTGTGTCCTTGTACACTGTCCACCTTGAACTATCCATCTAAACAGCAACAAGAAGCAGTCAAACAGAATTGACTGAAATTAGGAGTTGCAGAACAAGGGAAAAGGAGGTAATTACATTACGTTTCAACAGAGACATTAATAGCTTTTGAATAGCTTGATCAGACATATAAGTGATCATTCTTAAGCTACTCGATTATTTTTATTCCTTGACATCATGAGTAATTTAAGTAAGATTTTTTTTGTTTGTGTCTTCCAACAAACAGTGGAAAAAGTATTAAAAGGTCAACGTGTGTTTAAAAACTATTTTTCCACAAAAATCTTTACTTTATACTCTGTATAAAGCTTTGTTTCTTGGAATGGTTGGTCTTTCCTATGGCCATGTTCTGTGTTCTGGACGTCTCTCTAATCTTGGCTTACACCAATTAAACTCAATGTGAAGATCTCACTAATTTGCAATAATTCCAGTAATGGTATAAAATTAGCTTTTATCTAATAATCCTTAAAATCCCTTTCCATCACTGAAGTACTTCTGTGTTTGTTCATTAGAAAAAGTAAACAAACAAAAAAATACCCTGCAAACAGGAAGATTAATAGAAGTTGGTGTTGGATTGGTTGGAAATAGCTGCTCTTCAGATGCTGAAAGTCCACATCTATGCCATGTGATCCAATGAGCTTAACAGCCTCATTAGCAGCAATGACAAGACTTATTTCAAACCAAAGATCAGAATGCAAATGTTTATGCTCAAAACAGTGACCATGAAGGCCTTCATTTAGCCCTTTACGCTTTTTAGGTGTCTGAAATTTGTAGAGCCCTTAGTGAATATTTTCCCTACCAAAGTCCATTTATTTCTGTTTATGTGCATGACAAAGTGGCTCCTTCTTAACACAGATCAGTATCTGGTCACACAACTTCTGGTTAAGCCTGATAAGATTAGTTAAAGCAGTCCTACCTGACTAAAAGTCCTGATTCAGTTATTTCCAGAGTTGGCTATCATACAAAATTTGAAAAGAAGCTAAATGCAACTTTTGTTTTAGGAAAAGGAGGAGATGTTCCTCTTTTCTATACTTGTTCAGTGGTTAAAATATAGCCACAAAGTTATCTGGCTCATGAAATATAATACTTTGAACTATACGATTATGATTACGAAGGGGCCAGTTAGATCCTAGGCCGTTTCCAGAGAAGAGCGACAAAGGAAACATTTTGGAAATGTGGGTGCAAGGCTCACGTTTCCCGCTCACACTCAGGTATGAATTGTGTTTCTTGAGGAGACCTGACATCTGCTGTGGTATAGAAGACAACTTCTGGCACAAGGGATACAGTGGGAGGAGTGCCTCAGGCCAGGGGGGTGGGCCCTGTTCTGGTGTGGCAGCTTTCTCCTATGTTAGGCAGCAGAAGCCATCCCTACCCAAGTGTGTCCTAGAGTAGCCTGTGGTGTGGTGTGTTTTTGGGGTGGGGGGGAAGGATGAGAAGGATGTTGCGGCTGCTCTAGGAGAAGCTGCTGTCTTAGACCTGCTAAGGCTGATGTGTCTCTGCCTATGTCCACTGGCCAGAGTTAGGGGTCCAGGAGACCCCAGCAGTGACTGTAGAGTGTGAGCAGAGGGTTTCTGATTGCAGCTTTGGGAACTTTGGTGCCTGCGTGGATGGAAATAGTTAGTCCTGGATCTCTTTTTTTTTCAGTACACCTAGTTTGGAGGAGAAGTTAAGCAAAATACCATGTTCTCTTTCAGGTTCAAGGGTCTCTCTTAGAGCAGACAGAAAATGCATTACTAAAAGAGGTAAAAATGAGTCTCTAGAAAAAAAATGTGGGGAAGTAGATTTAAATGCCTGCTTTAATACAATAGTATTTTTCCCAACTTCAACAAACTCTCTTCTCCCTGTCTCATGGTATGTTCCTTTCACAACAAAAGGAAAATAATTCTTTTTCAAATAGGAGAAAATCAAAAGAATGAATCAAAAGATGTATATTTACTTACACAGAAAATACATGAAGTATGATTTCTTTGCCAAATTTGCCAAAATAGCTGGAACAAAGCCCACTGGAATTTTCAGCATGCTTCATTCTTTTATTTATAAGCAGATAAGCAGATTAATAGTTTGTATAAAGTTAAATAAAATTATTTTGTTTCAGAATGTAATCAATAAAGGTGTTAGATAACATTTGTTTGTACACAGAGCCTTGATAGATTGGTTATGTGCATAATTAGTTTTCCCCACAGCTGCCTGCCAGTGCAGTTTTAGTGACAACCTATTTACATTCTTTCTAATTGTATAAGTAAGAACTCAAATAAACATCACTTATATAGCAACTTAATAATTATTTTATCATATTTTGCATCTTTGATGAAACATGATGAAAAACTCAGCTAATGACGCCAGTGTTGCCAGGATCAATTATCACACGTCAGAACCAAAACTTTAATTGATGGCTATTCTTACTACTGCACTTGGTAATTCAGTTGATTTATTATACAGAAAGCAGTACATGTTTATAACAAGCAATCTTAAATGGGCAGATTAGCAGGTAGAAGGAATGGTATTAGGCTTTTATCTAATATCAAAGTTGCATGAGAGAGTATCTGCTCTTCTGGGAATAATCAGTTTGTTTAAACCTGTTCAGATTTAAAAGTGTCATTTGTATTAATTGAATGTTTAGAATTCTGTTCTTACCCTCTCAGCCTTTCTTATCATTGCTTGACAAAGCAATAGATGTTAAATATTGACTAAAGACATGTTTCACCTTTTTTTTTTCTTTTTCTCATGTAGTAAGAGAACCATTTCTCTTAAGGAATCAGGTCAGTCAGTGCTACAGTAAATATCAGTAAAGAAGCAACAGTGACCAAATCATTCTTGAATTTATTGGCAACATGTAGAAAATAAAGGCTGATCCAAAATGCTTAGGTGATCCAAAATTTCTTTATCAATCATGCTATTTGTAATCCAATAAAAAGTAATATATTCAATACTTACAACAATAATCACTCTCACATGACTAATGATATATATATATATTTTTAATAGCAGTGATGTTTCCTTATCTTTTCATTTTCAGGGTTTTTTTGGTAGCCTATACATACATGTGAGCATTTCTCTCTCTACACACAGCGGCATATGCACATGAACATTTATATATACACCTACAATATTCATATTAATTTCATATGTAGATTACAGATGCTATCTCCTCAATGAATATTTTATTCTTCCTCCTGGATTCTTCCTTCCTGGGTTTTGCTAATGCCTATTCAATGTTTCTTGGCTACAAAATTTATGTCTTTGCTAAATCCCTTTCTCCACGGATTTGATTGCTAGCCCCATGTTCTCTGAGTTATCAAAGCAGGGTAAAGCTACCCTTCAGAGCAGTATTAGAATCCCTGCTAACTACTCAGTGCTGGATTCGACATCACAGAGTTATAGCAGTTCCTTCTCTTCTCTTTATCTTCTTTTTCTTTTTTCTTTCCTCTTTCTTTTTTTTAATTCCATATCCTCTAGGTAAGGATTAGCCTGTGAGTAGTTTCAGAGTAGCCATGTAGCAAAGGAAAATTTTCCCATGTTTTCAGACTGATCATTGAAACAGAATAGCTCCCTTTCCCTGTTTTCCTTTCAGTTAGAGCACAATGATTTGTGAATGCACAAGAAAAATAAAAAGAAAAAAGAAAAAAAAAGCAAAACAAATCACCTTCTTTCTAACTTCATTTTCAGAGGACAAGAGTTAAAACATCAAAAATATGCAAATTACTTTGAGAAAGCTCATTGGCTTAGGAATATCCTTAGAAGCCTGTTTAATGAATGAAGCCTTTAGTGTTCCATTAGTCATCTTAGGATTTAAAGTTTAAATTTGAATTATTAAAGGTTTTATTTGAAATCTGAAATCAAAATCAGATTTGCATTGTTTAAAAATGTGGAGCTAATGGTTTCCTAAAGAGGAAACACCTGTTACAAGTGGAGAATTAAAGCAATGCTACAGATCTCATGAAAGTAAATGAAGAGCTCAAGGCACCACTCAGACAAAAACCTTCAACAAAATTCAACAAAGACTATCAATCACACCAGAAAACCTTGATGAAATGTTTTCATTACTTCTAAACAACAAAAGGTTTATTTCTGGAAATAGAAAAAAGATCCTTGGGGATAATTCAACTGATTAATTATACAAAATAAATTGTCTTTATAGCAGCAAACAAGTTGTAAATATATTGCAAATATAAACTTTAATGTGCCACTCAAACTTCAGGATACAAGTATTTTTACACTGATAGGAAAATACTAAATTCAAAGCATAATGTCTAATGAGCTATCTTATATTTTTAAAGACTAATCTTTTTAAAAGAGAATTAACTGCCTCAATAAATAAGTTGTACTAATATTATTAAATATTTGCACCTGATTTCTTGTCTGAATGTATCTACTGTCAGTAGCTAGACAATGTTGTGTCATATCGCACCACTCTCTGCATCAAAGTCCTTTCCTTAAAGATTTATTTGTATATATTTAGTATCACTTTTAAAATAAATGAAATGGATTCGTTTTTCTTTAGTTTCTCATTGTAAAACAAATTTCCTGAATTTGTTCAGGACTACTTAACAAAACCACTACTTAATATTCTAGTACTCTAAAAGTTATGTATTACTTAAAGTATAAATGCTGGATATTATAATAATGACATTATTAATATGTAAAATAAATTTGTCAGTGTATATTCTCATCTAATACTCTACAACGTTTAATCAAAGCATCATTTTTTAAGGTTCATGTAGACCAGTTAAGATTGCTTCATAACTTTAATATGATATATGTTAATATAGAAAAAGAGAAGGAAATTTGTACAGTCCAGTAAAATGAATTTTATTCAGCTTTTTTAATACTATTTGAATCAAAGTTGAAGTTCAGAAGGATTAGTTGTGTGTTTCATACTATAATTTTTCATGTAACACTACCACTGAACTTTCTTGTCTTGAGGACAAGTGATTTGGGGATATTCACAAGATTTCTTTATGCTTATTACCATTAAGCTTCAAACAGCTGCTTTCAATCTTGATTCCTCTTAAAATAGCTTCAGTGTGTGCTCATTTCTGTTTAGAGAGTGATTTCTCTATATCTATGAAAAACTATCTTGCCTATTTTTCTAGCAGTTATTTCTCTTTTAAAACAGAAGAGTCCTCATTCAAACAGTTCTTTTAACTGCATCACATTTTTTTTCCCCTTGGAGTGGGGGTTGCTCTCCCCAGTGGATCCTCCACATCTGTGCACCACACATGCACTGTTAAAATTTTCAAAAGAGTTCAGTAGTCAGAAGGAATTTTCACATATTCTGCATATGGCTTGTTCTGAGGAAACAGAGAAACGCATTTGTTAAATGTTCCATACATTGTTGTTTAGTTGTTTCTTGTTTGGGGGTTTTATTGTACAAATCACATATAAAGTAAAAATAAAGATAGCCTTTCTTTTGAATTTTCAATGACAGTCTCTGAAAAAAAGTGTTAAAAATGTCAGGAAAATATCAAGTTTCAAAGCTGCAACAGACCAGTGTTTAGCTGGCTTTTAAAAACTGCAAAATGCAGAACAGCATGCACATTTTTCTTCCCAATTAATAAGCTATTGTATTTACTCATCTTATTTGAATCTGGATTTCTTCTTTTCTGAGTGACAGTCATTCAGAGAGAGAGGTCGTCACAATAGCCAGAGGTAGTCAAAAAGAGTCAAGTTCACATTTCAGAGGAAACATCTTTGAAAAATTATCAAAAGTTGTATTGAGATCAATAATACTGTGCTGAGCTATACAGTTTAAGAATATTGAATATTAATGTAGGCTGCTAATAGATCCCTATTGAATACCTATACATAATACAAATAATGTACATTATTAATAGCAAGGGTAAATGTATAAGCCATTAGCAGTAAAAAATGTTTATAAATAAGTATAAATACTTTTTGTAAATTGAAAGTTCAATCAAATGAACATATACATACACTATCAATAGGAGAATTATCTTCTATTCCCCTTCCCCTTCCCCTTAATGCCAAGCCATTTCCATATAGTTTTTGTATTATTTTTCTTAAAGGTGCTTAAAGAAATATTGCTTTATAACTTATAGCTATGATGGATGTTGTGGACCAGTGCTGGTAGTATGAGTTCCACCACCTCTGGCAATGCGGACATAGGTTGTGCTATGCTGGGAAGCATGTTACTACGCAGGGAGCTGGTGAGCTCTCAGCCCACCTGTGGCATGCAGATGGTTGACTGCAGATCATCGTTGCTGTCTCAGTGTGGTGTCTTGGACCACATTGCACTGCCGTTTCCCCTGTGGTGTGATGGTATGGTTAGCTTGTGGCACCCAGCTCTGCTGTCTCTCAGACACGTAATGCATACCTACCTTCAGCAATGGTATATCATCATCTTATTTTTTAATTACAAAGGTTTGACTTCAAGTGAAGAATTAGTTAAAATAGCCTCCAGAAATAACAGCATAACACCATATAACATGTTCCACTGCTGAGGTGGGGGAGCTTGATCATACACTCAAAAATTACACAGCAGTGTTTTGCTGGATGGGACTTAACAGATGTGAAGCCACAACTTCATAATCTGTCAAAAATTTCCACTCTTCTGTATAAAAGTTATTTTATTTGTTCTAGACTTTTTATTCATAGACTCTATATTTAGAAAAAAAAAGAAGAAATCAGATATATTTGCTTTCTGTAAACAAATATACAGCAATGAAACACTTGAAAATGTTAAAATATAATTTAAGATTTGATGTTGCTCTGGAGTTCAGAATCCATAAATAATTCCTCATTGGATCATTATTCCCTTGATAAACGTATTCAAAGCAGCTGTTTTCCAGAGGCCAGATCAGGGAATACAGGTGCATTGTATTGTAAAGTGTATTCTACCTTCTGTTCCCTATTTCTTCTTTATTTCTTTTTTTTCTCTCTAGCCAAAAAATTAGACCTAGCCTACAGATTAAATCAAATGAGAATTATTGTTTTATTTACTTACTCTTTTTCCTTAAAGAATGTTATTTAAAGTTGCATGGAAACTCAGTGCAACAAATATGCTGTAGCACAGATACAAATGGTATGAACTGTAACTATTAAGGACTTGAAAATCATCCTCTAATCATACTGGATTTCAAAATCAAGAACTAGTCTTCAATATACATATACATATATTTTATTTTTCTTTCACAGTTTATTTGAAGTAGATACTTATACCTGCTTCTTTATAGCTTATAATAATTTTATATCTTAATCACAATTTCTGAATTATAGATGTAATTTTGTCACAGTTGCTGTAATTAAGACAGCAATGACAGCGCAGAACCAGTTTAGGACAACTCAGTAAATGCAACTGAAAACAAGATAAAGAGAATCATAGAATCAAAGAATGGCCTGGGTTGAAAAGGACCTCAAAGATCATCGAGTTTCAACCCCCCTGCTAAGCGCAGGGTCGCCAACCACTAGACCAGGCCGCCCAGAGCCACATCCAGCCTGGCCTTGAATGCCTCCGGGGATGGGGCATCCACAACCTCCTTGGGCAACCTGTTCCAGTGCGTCACCACCCTCTGTGTGAAAAACTTCCTCCTAATATCTAACCTACATCTCCCGTGTCTCAGTTTAAAACCATTCCCCCTTGTCCTATCGCTATCCACCCTCATGAACAATTGTTCCCCCTCCTGTTTATATGCTCCCTTCAAGTATTGGAAGGCCACAATGAGGTCTCCCCGGTGCCTTCTCTTCTCCAAACTAAACAAGCCCAGTTCCCTCAACCTTTCTTCATAGGAGAGGTGCTCCAGCCCTCTGATCATCTTGGTTGCCCTCCTCTGAACTCGTTCCAACAGCTTCACGTCTTCCATGTGCTGGGGGCCCCAGGCCTGGATGCAGTGATCCAGAGGGGGCCTCACAAGAGCTGAGTAGAAGGGGACAATCACCTTCCTCCCCCTGCTGGCCACTCCTCTTTTAATGCAGCCCAGAACATAGTTGGCCTTCCAGGCTGCCAGTGCACACTGCTGGCTCATGTCCAGCTTCTCGTCCACCAGGACCCCCAAGTCCCTCTCTGCAGGGCTGCTCTCGAGGAGTTCTTCCCCCAGTTTGTAAAAATACCTGAGATTGCCCCAGGCCAAGTGCAGCATCTTGCAGAAAAGAATAAGAGGATTGTTTTATGACGTAAATGTAACTGTGGCAATATTGTTTCCTTCCGAGAGCCACCAGCTAAAAAAGGAATACTTAATTGAGCAGCCTCAATTAAGAAACAAAATCTCTGAAAGTGACTGAGGATGATCCTGAAAGCTAATAGATAATTTCTACTCAGAATTGGGGGAGTGCTGTTGATAGAGTAATTTGCTCATCTTTTGCACTGTGTCTGCCATGAAACTATGTACATTCTTTAGAGTAACTTGTGTGTTGTGCATTTGAGGCCTTCTGTGTGAATTATCACTGTGTGTGTGTAAACTATCAGTCACACTGGTGACAGTGGATGTATGCTGGAGGTACGTCTACTTTTGAGGAAGTTATACTGGAAAATTTAGATGTCACTGTCCTAAGTTACAGTACAGTAACACTTTCATAGTAAACAAATCCATTATTGGTCCTGAATTCTTGAGGAATTCTTGGATTCTATCATTTTAGTTGAAGAAGCTGATTTAATCTCTCTGTCTCTAAAGAAGATTTCTCATACCATACATATTTATCCGTCCACTAGTGATTTAAATCTGTTAGCTAGACTGAAGCTGTCATATGGTTGAAGTCAGGCTGGGAGGGGCAGTCTCCTGGAAGAAAGTATGATTACACCAGATATTTCAGCATTCATGGTTCCCTGATCTGCTTTGTAACGGAGCTGTTTCTAGCTGTGCAGTTTGGTTTGGCTATGGGATGATGTGCCTGGGAATCGTGATTCCCATACTGTGTTGCATTGCAACACCTGGACTTTCCTGGAAGTAGAGAAACTGTCCCCAGGTTTCTTTCACAAAAATCAGTGCAAGATCACTAATCACACTTAATGAGAGGCATTAGAGAAACTTCAGTAAGCAAGGGCTTCTGTGTTTACGTCGTTCAGTGTCTCAGGCACAGCTTTGTCATGACATAGCCTACACAATGGAATGCTTTCTACTTTCATTTGTGAGAAATAATCCACAGATTTTGATGTATTAATCTTCATGTGTTCATCAGTAACCAGTCTATTGATTTATAATATCAAGGCAGACTACTGGCCTGTGTTATATTTTTTTCTTTCCCCTGCTATGTTAGACAGCCTGGAATACCATCTGCTACTGGGATTCTTATCCCTTAAACTAAATGTGTAATTCAAGTATACAATACAGTATTGTACTTCTGTCTTTTTAAACTGAACAGCTGTTGGGTACAAAAGATATACTCCAACAGTGTTGTTTTAAGTATGTTATCTATTAAATATCAATGAAGCTATGCATTGTTTAGCACCATTATCAAAGATGAGATTTTTCTCGAAGTAATCACACTCTGGGAAATAAACAATCTGCAGCACATTTGATAGCATCCAAACCAAGGTGTGGAATTTCATTAGGCTGTTGGGTGTATCTAATGTTCTCATTTATCAAAGCGTACAGAACAAAGAGGTTCATTCACTTGAAATGGGAGGTTTCTGTACTTAAAATAGAAATACTAAGGAAAAATGTGAAAAGATTCAGGGTAAAGAGAGAACTGGGAACCACTGCAGTATAAGCTCCTGAATGAATTAAATAAGTAATGAGTAAAGAACATCTTCTCTCCTTATTTGTTGTAATTAATTCTTGAGAGAAATTGTTAGCTGGCTGGAGGATTTAAGTAAATTGCATACCCGTTTTCTGTACTTATCAGGAATGTTTCAACTGAGAATAACTTTAGGCACTGCAGATGTTTGATAAAGGTTTCAAAATACCAACAGTTCAAATCAAACAAGAAAACAAAAAGTTCTATAGATTTATTTAACGCATGCTAGTCATTTTTTAACCTGGACTGGATTTTAGAAGTAATAGAACTATAAGACCCTAATGGAAACATATCGCTATGCACAGTGTCATGTGTAATGTGGTCATATGTTATGTCTTATTAGCACATCAAGAGTAAAGTTCCAGGAAAAAAAGGCTAATTTTTAGGAGTGTTTGTCCATAGCTGCTTATTAATCTTTTGAACAAGCAAATCTAACTCATTAGAAGTCATAGCCTCAGCAGGGAGAAGAATGGGGGATATCTGGGAGAGGAAGATTCATTAATCAGCATCTATCAATAGTTTGCAAATTATTTTGTCAGGAAATGATGTTAAGAGAAGTTGCTCCTTTGCAAGAAACAAAAACTTAAAGGACTACTAAAACATTTTATTAGTTAAATATTGGATGTAAAATACATAAATAGTCTTTGCTGCCAAGATTAGAAGCAGAATAGTGTGTCTTATGTCACATGCTTGAATCAACACAATACAGATTTTTGCCCTTTGTGGCAAAATATGTGCTTTTTTTTTTAATATGTTAATTTAGGAAAATGCCCTGCACCCTGTCATTCAAATATAGCAGGGAGCTGTAGCAGTCTCCTGGGATGCTGATTTGAACTGTTTCAGGTTGAAGGAGCCACTGAATGCACGTTGGGTGCACTGGTTTAGTGATTCAGCCTCTGAGCTACCATTGAAAAAGTAGGGCATTTCTACAGCTTCCTCCCTTGGATGTACTTTCAAGGGAACATGACTGCTGTTTCTGATATTGTTCACTACTGCCCATTATGCAACTAAGTAGAGATGGCAGGAATATTCTTCATTTTACAAAATAAGCGCAGAAGTTTTCCTTTGTTTGTGACACAGAAGCACTTCTAACACAGACAGAAGCAAACATTTACTGCTCAAGAGAATATTTTTAAGCAAAAGTAGATAGGTATCCACAGAATCCAACTTAAATGTCTTCTGAAGTTATTACTCCAATCTATCTAATCTTCTTCATAGGGACCTTACTTTAGGAACCTGAGCTAATATGGCCACATTTTCCAAGGTATCTAGACATCTGAATCCTACTGTTTCAGTGAGAATTAGGTACTGAAGTACCTTCAAAGATCTGAGCCTAACTGACTCATTTTGGTATGATACAGAGCTGTCTGTACAGCAGGAAATTAAACCAAGTTCTCCAGAAGCTCTCACTGTAACCCCTGGATCTTTCCTATCTTGTCCCTTCACAGCTCTGAGATGAACGGTCTTTGACACCTGTGAGATTAGCCAGCAATAGCTATGCATTTATATTACAAACAAACAAAAGAAACCATAGCACTTTTGGATACCATATGTCATTTC
Source organism: Numida meleagris (assembly GCF_002078875.1). NCBI lineage: Eukaryota > Metazoa > Chordata > Aves > Galliformes > Numididae > Numida > Numida meleagris. The sequence continues at coordinate 31,685,480 of NC_034412.1, read as the reverse complement.
TCAAATCAAGAAAGCATGCAGTAAAAAATAGTCCATGCTTATGAGAGTTTTATGATTTTCAAGTGCTCTAAAGGAGTTAGGTACTTATCTTTGAATTGCGATGAGATTTGAACAGCCATCAGAAACCCTTAAGTTTCTTTGAAATCCTCTTCTCAAAACCTTAAAATGCAACAGCTGGTAGAAAATCCTAGCAGAGGTATGGGAGGCAGAACCGGGCAAAACAGAAGTGAAGGAATTTTTCTGGCATGACCAAGACAAGTCAATTAGAAATAGAAATAATTAGAAATTCATGGTTATGAATTTCATTTTGCAGTGGCTGTTAACACTTGAGTGTGCAACTGTAATTAATTTCTTTCTTATGGTGCTACTGCAGCCCAGACACATGCCTCAAAAAGCAGTGGGATCCTTGTTGCTGATTTAAATGACAGAAGATTCTGAACCTTAGACCAGGAATAATTCCCAGGATCTTTAACACAATGCAGCTCCCAACACTGGCTCTGCCTGGATTGCATTTGTGTGGAAGCTAGGATTAAAATCTGGTATTGCTGAGTGCAGTCACATTTTGCTCGAGTACAGAAGTGGAACATGCAACCAGACTTGGGAACTTGGACAAACTGTTTGGTTTTGTGTTTGCACACAGCTCTTCTGATCTCCCCTTAATCTTCTGCAGAGCGATTAATTCATACATTATAGTTATACACATTATAGTTAAATGGTATCTGCTGTTACTGGGCTAGGTTGTTGAGTGGTGCAAGAGGTCAGGAGGGAGGGGTCATTAAACAGACATAGCTGAGTATAGCATCTCTTTATAGGCATCTACAGAGACAAGGCAACAGATAGTTTTTGTTTTTTTTTTCTTGATGTGGCCTTTTTTAGGGATCAGCGTTGATAAGATGCATGTGTAAAATGTTTTGGGAGCCCAGAGCATATTTTAGGGAGTGAAGTGAACCATGCTGTGCTGCTGAGCTGAGCCTGTGCAGGCGGGGATGGGGATTATCCGAAGCTGTCTGACTTCGGTAGCAAGTCAGGAATTAGGTGACTTGCAGGAGGTCATTAGAGAAAACCCAGGCAGTCTGGGTGTAATAAACAATAAAGCCTTAAATCCAGAGGACCCCATTAACACTCAATGTGTCTTTAAAAGTATTAAGGTCTAACAACACCACAGACTGCTTTGTATTTTATCTGTAAGATGCTCAGGAGTATTAGCCATAAAACCAGCATGGGAATCTGCCATGTGTTAAAGATTATCCTACTGTTTGTAACACTCAACCACTCCTTCCCAGCCTGTTTCACCCCAGATATCTCCCATGTAATGCTGTCTAATTTTAAAACAAATACAGTGATCATTACTGTGAAGGCATGAAAGACTCCTGGAATTTGTTTTTCTTCTGGAAGGAAGCAAAATCAAACAACATATAATCCCTATAAGGCAAAATAGTAAGTTATCACTGACTGAAATACCTTAATTCTTAATGTCTGACATCTTTTACCAGAAAACATACATAACATTTTTTTTTAAAACTTGAAAATATACATTTAAAAAGAAAATTAAAATGGAAAACATTTGGCTCCCAGCATGATGAAATGAGATATTTTGACATTTATATAAATTGCCTACACTTATAAAATGATATTCCTGCAAAACTTGCTTGATTTTTGTAGTATTTAATTTTCCAGAGACATGAGTAGTCTGTCAGCACGTTCTACTGAAATGTCAGAGATTCATATTACAAATAATAAATAACATATTCACAAATATAAGCATCTGAAACAAAGCACAAATAATATAATAATAAATGACACCTAATGGTAGCTTTTTTGACATTATGTAAAATAACAGCCAAATATTGTTTACTGTTCTGTGATTTTACCTAGATGAAAAAACAGGTTTTACAATAATCACAATAAAATTCTGGAAGAAAGCTAAACTTATAAGTAACTGGTTTTAAATGATAGAACGAGATTATTAACCATGGTCTAAAACATAATTTTCATCTTTACAATCGTTAAAGTTTTGCAAGTTGCAGTGTAGTCATTTAAATATAATGAGTCCTATCTAGGAAAGAGGCTGAGAAGAAAATCTGGTGTCATGGATTGGAAGAGTATAATAAAGCAGTAATAATCACTATTTTTGATAAATTAGGTTTCCAGATTTGTAATATGACTTTATGGGATTTTCAGCTTGAAAATATCACCTGGGAGTAGTCTTGCATGACAGGCACAAGTGCAACTGCCAAGATATTATTGTCACAAGTTGCTCTATGTCTGTTTACTTCAGAGCTTCTGTGAGCTTCTTCTGGTGTGTTTGATGCTGATGGTGACATTAGCTGGACTTTGGGTCAGGTATACAGATATAAATGTGGTGTGAGCTGGGGGAACAGCATAAAGATCATGCGCTGGGTGTCCTCCTGCATTTCTGACTGGTGCTTTCACAAGTACCCAAGAGAATACATCACTCTTTCCTGTGCTGTGGATAATGTAAACGAAAATTCAGAACTTGACTGCGTTTGCAAAATTTTTTTCTCAATAGAGGTGACTTATGCCTTCTACACAGTGCTGGCTACAGCAGTATCTGTGTAGATCCTTTGCAGATCTTCTCTTAATAATAAATTGAAGTAATACTCAAATTACTTTGACATAATGGTACAACATAGCTTTCTAGAGCAGAAAGGGTCAGAAAATGTCTGAAACATGTTTAGTAAAAAGTGGTACTTCAGTGAGACTGAAGTATTTCATTCAAAGTACTTTGATAAACACTGGTTCTGAATGGCAGTAGTCAGTAAGGAACTATTTATAAACTAGCAACAGAGAAGGGCACATAAGAGTATTAATGCATGGTATTTATCTTACATTCTAGATACATATCCATTAGAGGCAAAAGGCCTTTCTGCATCTGCTGGCTTGCAGCCATGTTGGGCTAGAGCTCATCATGTGCAGAGCAGGAAGGGAGGAGAGGTGGTCAGGCTGAGCATACTTTTTTGTCTCAGCTCCAGCGCTCAGAATAGCATCAGGGCAAATCTGGGGATGACTAAATTTCCAGGAGAATTAGAAATGCTGAGATAGCTAACATCACCTTTGTATATTGCCAAATTTCTATCTTTTGTGCTGGGAAGAGATAGGGGGCATTTAGGCACAGGGCTATCAAGTATGTATCTTTTCATAACTTCTTTTCTGATGAAAACACTACTAGTGACAAAAATCATAAGAACTATTTTTTAATTTTATTTTGTCTTTATACTTGCTGCTAATGTATCAGCACCCATCTGGAGAGGATTAAAGACGTTGCAGTGTAGATATCAACTCCTTGTCCCAGTTTAGACTTTTTAAAAATGCTTTTCCACTCTATCATTGCTTACAACAATACTAATTCAAAGACTGGTGGGATTACGCATCTTTCAATTAAACTGTGTCAGAATTCAAGGACTACATTTGGTATAACCATGATGTTATATTTAATTAAAGGCATTACTGTCATGATCCTTAGCACTATGGATTAGTATTAGTCTCCTGGATAAAATGAAGCACACTAATTGTAAGCTGATTTACTGGTTGTCCTCATGCAGCTAGATGGCACTGCTATTTACACCAAATGCGGTCAAGTATCCTTTTAATACAGACATGGATTACACACATTAAGCACAAGACAACATAATCCAAAAACACACTAAAATGTAACAGAAAACCTGACAAAATCTAAACCAGCTGTTACACAGCTACGAATTACTTCTGCACCCTCTCCTATGAGTTTCAGTGAAATAAGTGGAAAATTAAAAAACAAGGCAAGGGGGAAAAACACGAAATTTCAGAATAATGGCAGAGTATGAGTGAAAAATTAACATATTTGAAGCTATGGTAGAGAGATATTTCTGTATGAGCATTTCTCGCTAAATATTTCTTTTTAAAATCCTAATATTAGTGTAAATGCATACAAGGTTTTCTGTAACTTCAAACCCGAACAGTTTTCTGTTTGGCTCTGAAACTTTTTTGATGAAGCCTAGTCATGTAAATACATAGACTGGGTACAAATGCTGACATTCACAGACAAAATCTTGTTTTCATTTTCTAAGTTGCCTTTGGAACCATTAGTATTAGTATCGATTTCTTCACATCCATTTTGGTTTTCCATTTCTTCTGTTGCTTGTAAGAAAACTTGACACCAGTGGCTAGCAAAATTTAAGACTACTAGTAAAGGAATTTCAGGATTCCAGAAACTTGGATGATTATAGTCTTTTTCCACATGGATTTTATTCATAATCTGAAAAATATTCAGCCTTTCCTGTCGCTTTTTGTACTATTTTTGCACATGTCTCTTTTATTGGATAAAAACATTAGTATACCTCATAGGAAGTTTTATTTTTAATTATTAATATTTCCAAAATATATCAGCATCTTCAGATTAAATGATTATAAGTAACCTCATTACTTATTGTGACTATAATGTATTTGTCCTGTTGAAAGGGTATATTCTGACCTTCCAAAACAATTTTTAGCATAGTTTCTTTTCATATAAAACAAAAGGATGGGAGTTGAATGCAACATTCTATTGATAGTTCCCAATATTGCTACTAGTGTTAATGATTACTTTTATCACTATCTTCCCTGTTATCTTCCTTTCTTATGTATATTTTTTCCTATGAGAATAATATAAAAGTGTTTTCCATTTGCAGAAATTGAAAAATAGGCATTCAGATACAAGGATATTTTTCTTGCGGATCTTAAACAGACCTGTTTGCAGGGATAAGTCTGCTTCTGAAGATAAAGGAAAAAAACTTGATAACAGAACTTCTTGCTAAGTATAAGACTGAAATTTAGAATGTCTCAAAGATGTTGTGACAAAGCTGCTGCCCCTTATGTTTTAGCCAGCATCTCAAGTCAGTCTTGAGTTCACGGAGATCAAGAGAAAGTGCAGCTTATTTTAGTTATTTGACCTAAAAAGACCACCACAAATCATCTGAAGCATGTTAGATGACTTGATTTCGACCTGTAGAAGATATTGCAGTTAGACTTTGTAGTATCCTCATTTTTATTCTAATTTTTTAATTTATGCTGAAAAGTACTGGGAAGAAGAGAGATGAATTATATTTTGTTTAATACTTGTAATTCATTTAGTTCTAGTAAAAGAGCTGATTCTGACGAGCAGAAAAAAGAAAGATGTTTTCTGGAAATACTGGTTCCTCACTCTACCAAGCTCTGAAATCCTACATAATTTCTTGGAAGAGTTGTACAATGGTTGACTACTACCTTTACGGTAACTGGTTAGGGCCTGAGGATACAGATCTCATGCAACACATAGCCAATATAGAAATAAAAATAAAAAACCCAACTTGTTATAGGAGGACTTTTGGATCAGTTGTTTTTAAAACTATGGATTTTGATGCTCTTTGGCACTGCCCTGTCAGCAGCAATGCACTTGTCCTTTGCTCTGTTCTTAAAACCGAGCTTCCTCTGGCAGATGAGCAGCTGCAAAGTTTTTCCATTTTTCAGCCATCAATCTATTTGTCCCTACTTTGAATACTCTAAGGAAGTAATAAAAAATAACAAAGCAATCTGAGGAAACCATAGGTTATAGGAAGCATTGTAGGAATTAATACCAACATTTTAACTTTCTAATGGGAAATCGTCTCTCTTTTTTTCACTTTCCTATTTTTGTCTAGGAATTCTGGCAAATATTTTATTTATTTACAATTAAATACAGAGAATTCTCTCCATTCAGCATAGATTGACTGCGGGTGGTGCTTCTCCATTGCTCATTGTGGTCAGTGAAGAAAGTATAATTTTATTTTCAGGGAGTCAGATATTAGGTCTCCTAATGATTATGATTTCAAACTCTACTCAAAGTTGGACTTTATAAAGGAAGATGTATGTTACATTATGATGCAGCATGGTGTTTAAGCAAAATTTATCTGACATCTTACGTTCTGAGTAAAAAATACCATTTCCTTTCTATTGTATTGCTTTCAAAAGTATTTGCAGATGAAATGTCAGGAAATTGTGAAACGCATCAAATAAAATGAAGTTGATAGAATGCTTGCGCTTCTTGATATGTTAATATGCTTTTAGCTATCCATAGCTCTGATATATCTTCAAGATGGAAATAATCGCATGCCAGCAGCATAAAGAGGAATTAGTGGGGACTTCAAAGATGGTAATGGGTTCTTTGTAATGAATGCGCAATGCAACTAGGCAAGGATAAATTGCAATATTTTTAGATTTCAGTTAGTTAAAAAAAAAAAAATCCTGCCTCAAAACTGTCCACAATATATGATAACTGTAGACAAATATACAGTATAATTGAGATTCTGTACAGTTTTTTGTGTATATACTTTTCTTTTTGTATAGGGCACCTGTAGTATTAGATACCTCAGATGGATTTGCAGTTTACAGAATTATTGGTGTTCCTCGTCAAATGCTTTGGATGTGTACATATTTTTCTTTCCCTTACTTTGTGTAGTGCAGAAGCTGAAGTCTTATTATCCTGCACTAAAAGCCTAAGGGAGAGATTCCACTCTGAAAGAACCACCTCCTTCTAGTAACTCAAGCTCCAACAAGATTCGTACAAAAGATAAACTGTCAGATAATCAGAAATGCTTCTTTTGTGAAATTCCACAAGAACAGTGGGCAAATAATCCAGTGGAAGATAAAGCACCTATTACCAGCACAAAGTGTAAGTCCCTCTAAGCAAGGTTTTGCTTGTGTGAATGACCGATACCATCTCGAAACAGAAGATTGACAAGCTAGAAGGCAGTTAAAGGTAACAACAGGGCACCTGAGAATCACTGAGGGAATTTATCACCGTCACAGTATGTGATAAGTAGCACACTGCAAGTGTTTGGGATTTTTTATTCTCATACATTTTAAGTCTCTGAGCTGGTTTCATGCACAGCTGAAGCAACAGAGAGCAATGGGTATTTTTCTCATCGTGCAGTCCTTCTGATTTCAAATATGTCTAATTAGTGCATTTTCATTTTACACAGCTAAACAAATACAGTTCACTCAAATTGCTATCGTTACTACTGTTTAAGCCATAGAAAAGAGCGATTATCATTTAAAACATGCAAGCTCTTTGCAGTCAGGCTTAGACACATCCTTGCTGACTATCAATACAGACAGTACATTTTATTCCTGGTTGATCTTCATTGTCAGTAAAGGAAGTATCTATATTACTTTTATTTCTTTTATGTTACGTTTTATGTTTAAATTGTAATGTAAAGAATGTGTAAAGAAGGCAGAGGAATAAAGAAACATCATCATCATCTACTGATGTGAAAATATACAACAAAATATGAGGTACTGCAGGTGAAATGCATCCATAAGCAAAAAACTGATTCATGATCTGTGTGTTCATTTAATCCCACCTCAGTTCTCAAAATAGAGCATGGTGGGAGTTGTGATACATGAAGTGGCAGATTGAAGATATGGCTGTGAACAAATTGTGAACTCCATGCTGCTTGGTGAATCCTGCTTTGCTTCAGGTTGTCTATTTTATATCTCCAGCTTGGCTTTAAGTGTTGCCTTGATATCATATTATAATTTGTTTTTTTTCAATTAAATTACATCCCATTAAGAAGCAGAGAGTTGATGTTTAGTGGAATATATGTCTGAGAAAACAAGATAAACTACTGAAGAGTAATAAATACAAAGATATTGAGCACACTTATTTTCTATTAGTAGGTTCATTCATGTGAATGGTTTCTTGGACTGGTGATGATGGAACATAGCTAGAAAAAAAGAAATCCCTAAGTGTGCATAACTGAATCCAGAGAGAAATGAGCTACTTTAAATGTAATTTATTTTTTAAAATGGCAATGTGGCAATGTTTTCTTTTTATTTTTTACTTAGTGATACTAGGCTACTTCCCTGACTTCTCTCCTGAAGAGCTGTAGCTTTTACTGTATTTTAAGCCTGAAGTTTCTTGGCTTGGAAAGTTTGAACTGTAATGAACAATCCTTGTATCTACGAGCCCTGCATGGGTTCTTGAGCATGTGTCTCCTGCTCTCCTCTACCAACTCTGTTTCTGCTTTCCTTGCTTGCTCCCATAAATCTGCATAGAGGTACTCTTGGTAATGGCAGAAGTTTGTCACTGTTCGCATGCAGGCGCTGTGTACGTGTTCACTGTAGATAGGTACTTTACAGATGTTAGCTCACTGTAACTGAATAGATATTTTTAAAAAGTTTTAAGTTGTTGATACCTGAAACAGCAGCAGATGTTCCTGGTTCTGGGATTTATCACTCTGAATGCATTGTCTAAATTTTCTTAAAATCTCCAGATGTGTGACAGATCTAAAGTATATCAGTTGTTTAGTATTATCTGTACTATGCAAATTTCAGAATGGCCACTGTCATCTCATTTTCCAAATAAGATATGTGCATTGCTTTAATTTAACCTGTTTCATTCCACCCCCTAACTTGAAAAACCCTCAATAACTAGGATTTTTGAGCCTGAAAAGTTTGTATGGCTAGTTACAATAAATGCAATAGCGTCTATGAGCCATATAATATTACACACCCAGCCAAAAGAAGTGGTTATGTATTAGACATTCACAGTATGGAAGCTTATGTAAGAAAGCTTTGGATATATTTTGTGATTCTTTCCTTTGTCCTAAATAAATTAATACTAACTACAATCTTTTGCAGTCATATACCATACAAGATCTCATACTGTTCAAGTCTTTTGGTCAGTTCTGCATTATATGTATGGAGCCTGATTGTATTTGGTATTTGAAGAATTATGGGATAATTATATCACTTTCCTTCTTGACCTTACCTGCCTTGTGGAGCTGCTTTTCAAGTTCGGAAGCAAAGGCCTTAACTAGACAAGAGAAAACTGGATATTATTACTTTCCTGTGAGCTCTGTATGATTTTCAATTAAGGGGAATATGTGTGTAATGGCTTCCAGTTGTATCAATTTGTGCAGAATTCCTGGGAAAAAAAAAGAGAGTAGAACACAGGGCGTCCCCTACAATGAAATGTAAGAGAGAGAATGGGGGAGATGAAAATGAAGGAAGAGAGAAAGTCCGGAAAAGACCTAAAGCATCGCTCTGACCACAAAGGAATAGAACACAAAAATCCAGGCTACTTTGAGCAGAGAGCTCAGGCACTGGGACAGAATTGTATTAGAAACAATGGCATTACTAAAATTTCCCCTTGACTAAAAATCAAGTATATTTTGAAACAGAACTTTGATTAATTAGATTTTAATTAAATACAGTTGGCTCAAAGGAAGAAAAAGAACCCATCCTAAGCTGTGTTTTACATCATCTTCTCAGCTATCCAATCTATTATATCATAGGAATTTCGTTTTTAAATCTTTATTTTTCATGTTTAATAATGTGAAACAAAGAAAAATCTAACTTGATACTCCATGACCTATTAAGCAAAGTCATTATAGCCAATCAGAAATAATTTAGCAGCCTTCTTTTAAAACGTTTGGATGATATCTATTTTCTTCATCATGCACATCAATACAATGCTGAGAGAAATGGCACAACATTTATAATAAGTGTCTGCAATTCATGAGCATTTCCCAAAGAATCCCTGACACATTGGGCAGCAGATTCATCTCTGTAGGAGGTATGGATCTCACGCTGTCTCATTTTAGAGCTAACTTGGGTCCCTGCAATTCTGTGAAGATCGCTTGTTGTTTGTGGAAAAGGAAGGTGTCACCATTGGGGTGCGCTGCCAGCATTTGAGGTGATGGAACAAAGCTAATGGCCTGTTTCTCAGACATTCAGCTATTGATGTTGTCTGGGGAATTACAGATTTTCAGAGAATACATGGCTTAAATTGCAGGATTCCTTACTGCTGGGTACTGTGGAGGCCAGAAAGGTTTCTTAGAAATAAATTTATGAAGGAGTATCCCATGTCCGAACAGTGGCTTGGGTATAATTACCATCTCAGGATATCCTAGAGATGGACTTGCAGGTGGAAAGGCCACACACGTAAACTCTGCCTCAGGGCAGCATCAGAGGCAGGACCAGGGCATGGAGGTCTAACAGGGTGCTCTGCCCATCTGCCCTCCAGGATGAGTGAGTGTCAGAACATGTGGGGAGGTGTCCCCTCCTGCATTTCCTTTCAGCAGTGTGGATTTGCTCAGGAAATGTGAGGAAGTTGCATTGTTCTGGATCTTATCCTCTTTCCATGTGGATCCTCTACTTGCTGTGTCGAGGATAGGAAATTCTTTAGTCTAATGTGGTTCAAATTATTAATTGCTTAAAAATTGCTTAAATTACTTCTTTTTTTTTTGCCTATGTCTCTGCTTGAGCAATTGAAATGAGTAAAATGTGTCTCTCCTGTCTATCAAAGTTACAGAGTCTTCCTCAAACAGAACAGGCTTCCTAGTGTTTTAAAATGCTATCTTTCCTCAAAATATTATTTGTCATAAGGAGAAATGTGTTAGATTTCTCTCTTATATGTTATCTTCTGTTTCATTTCTCACTTGGTCACAGTGATGGTTTTCACAAGAACATATTTAGTCTAGTAACTTTTGTTCTTTGTGTGTGCAGTAAACGCTTTTCTAAAGGTAGTTTGTGTTTACTTGGAAGCAGTTTTAGAAATTCTTACTACTGGGAAATGAGGTATGTGAATAATACCATATAGAAGGAAGAGAATTACATACTCTTGAATATGGTAGAATAGTGAAAAAATGTGAGCAAATGTCAGTGCAAATGTTGTTGGAAAAGAATTATCCAGAAGTTCCTTGAGGTGCCAAATGAAACAATGAAATGATACAGGTAGGGTGATTACGGTAATTTATCTCTTTAGCTATCATTTAAACACAATAGTTACTAATTTTCACAGGCTAAGGTCTTCTTGCTCTATATTTCAGAATGCATATAATTCCTTTATTTATTTATTTATGAAAAAAGATTTTCATTGTTTTCAGTAGCCAAATATGAGTATAGGAGATGGAATCTATGGTGACCCAGATGCTTTCACATTTCAGAGTATTTCATCCACTACAATATGGACGTTAATAATCACACAGTAATCACACATTTGAATTCAAGAAATAAACATAATCCACTGTATTAGTGTATGGTTAGAAACGCATACCAGGGGTATGCTTTAAAAATACTTTCCCATTTTTCCCTAACAATGCGATGTGTTTGGTTTTGTTTTTTTTTTTTTAGTTTGGCTTTCTTATTCTGAATGACTTAGTAATAATTTAAAAAAATGTATAGCTACCTTGAACTCATACAAGAGTAATCTATGAGACATCATGTCCTAAACAGTTTTCTGTCTTCTGACAGATCATTTCTTCCGTACTATAATTCTTTTGGATTCACACTCTCCTTTTGTTTATAAGTCAGAAGGTAAATAAACTTGTAGTTCCAAAAATATATAGCTCCCTATAAGTGATATAAATCTTAGTTTTCTCTCCTTGTTACAAAGGGGCAAGTTAAGAGTAATTCCAATGACGACAGTTGTGACACATTTAAAGTTGACGTAATTGTTGGAGGAATTAAGTCTGTAATATATTTTGGAGACAGCAAGTGCTCAGGAGCTGTGGAGGTAGACATAATAATCACATGTACATGACATATTGTGGCTAGTGATTAAAACAAATGATTAGGAGTCAAGACTGCTCAACTCTGGTCTTGGCTCTTAAACCAAGTCATTTCTGTGAACTTGAGCAAGACATTTATCTTTTTCTTTTGTGCTTTTCCAGCCATAATACCTTTCACTCACTTCATGGTAGCTTCAAGGAAGTCTGGATATGCTGATGTGAGAGGTCTGGCAGGACTCCTGCCATTCCCCCACATTTAGTAACCTAACCTCTGTCCTATCACGTGGTGGCAACCACATAACTACAGCACTCTGATACAGGACATCATTGTATTGCCTGCCCCTCAGAAAGCTCTAAATCCTTAACAGATTTCCAATGTACTGTTTTCATGTTGCATAACTATGGTGAAATAGCATCAAACACATATATAATATGACAGAACAACACAGTACTCAATCCAAGCTGATATATCACATGTGATATGTCTTCAGGGGCCCCTCAAAAATGATGCAGTGTTGTCAGTCTGTTTGGCTGCTTTTCACTTTGTCTAACAAAAGTAGCACATTTGTAGCTCTAACTAGGAAAGAGGTGTCAGCTTCACCACGATTCATTAGTTGTAGTAGGACTGTTTTTCTAGGCAAGTATTTACAAGCCTGCAGCTGCAGCTGTGCCTGGCTCTGCTTGCACTGCTGAAATAGTGTAATGAAGCCAAGGAAGTCTATGTAAATTACTTTGGCCAACATGTCCTCGTAGATTAAAAAATAAATTGAATTGTTCCTTTTGTTGAATAATATAAAAAAAATTTAATATAGAAATAGCTGTGAGGGAATGTGTACCACAAAGAAACTTAAATCTAAGACATAATAAAGTGGTAAATGAAACAGTCTCTGTGCTTTGTCCAGTTCAGATTAGATAAGAGACATTACAGAGAAGACAATATAGTGCTCTTGATGGTGTTGTTCCTAGTAAAATCATCCTGCTCAAAGATAGGAGATACATGATTGATGGGAGAAGCAGCCACTTAGCACCAAAATGAGGCCATTAAATCATGAATACTGAGATGCAGGGGTTGGTGCACATGTAAAAGCGTCCCTTTTCCAGCAGGCCATCCTGGCACCAGAAGTCTGAGGGGTAGAATAGAGTTTAGCATGTTATAAACTGTTTGTAATGGTTTGCAGACTTCAAAAGCACTGAATTCCTTTGAAACAAATTAAAAATGCATATGCTCCCGACCACAGGGAAGCTTTGCTCTTAGGAGAAATCTGTGTGGTTTTTTTTTGTTGTTGTTGTTTTTTTTTTTTTTTTTTTTTTTTTTTTTTTTTTTTTTTTTGTTTGTTTTCCAAATATTTTGAACACTTGAAGGAGAAAACAGTGAAACAATTAGGAATGCAGAACTGAAAGTCAGTATTCAAACTCAGCATGCAGAGAGATTTTTACTACTGGAATCTGACCAACCATGATTAGCATCATTTTCTTTCTCTGAGAAAGTGATGGAAAAATGGACAGGAGCATCAGGGAAAGAAAAAAAGAAGTCTTAAGAAAGTAGCAGTACCCACAGTAATACATGGATGAAACCAATTATCCTGATAAATATGATTGGTAATTAAAGAGTAAAATAATAGCAATTGGAAAAAGTAATATAGTAAAAATTCCTAAGAATCAATCCTACAGAAAATAAGTAATAAAAAGAGTATTAAATAATAATACATATAATGTATTCTGAGGGAAATTGCTCTACACAGTTACATTTAAGCAAGGACTGTTCAGATCAACCAAATTCAAGTAACCAAAACAAAACAGTGACACAATAACATAAATTATAGATTAGTTATAGACTTCATATAGAAAATATAGATTCATAAAGTTTGTTTAAATGCAATGTACGTAAAAACTGACATTGCACATCCAAATCCTAGCCTCTCATACTCAACTAATATAAAGCTTTCTTCTTTCCTGTTCTTCCTCTTTTCTGCAGCAAAGTTTTCTTAGAATTAAGCAGAATCATAGTAATTATGAGCCAGGGACAGTTCAGAAATCACGTATGTATGTGTAAATATGTATATGTAAATATACATAAGTATTTGAAAGCCCTGTTTTCTCACCTCAGTGCCAGAATATTTCAGGTTGGATATCAGGAAAAGGTTCTTCACCAGAGGGTGGTCAGGCACTGGAAGAGGCTCCCCAGAACAGTGGCCACAGGCTGCTGGAGTTCTAGAAGCACTGGGACAACAGTCTCAGTCATATGGTCTGATTTTTGGGAGGTCCTGCATGGAACCAGGAGTTGAACTTGATGATCCTTATAGATCTCTTCCAACTCAGAATATTCTACGATTCTGTGATTCCCCTCCGCATACGATTCCCCTCCATATATTTTTTTGGCCCCCATTTATATAGTTCAATTAAATCAAAACGATTTTTCAAGATTCTCAGAAGAATCTGAAATTAAAATGTCTGGACCAGAGTTTTATTTAATATGAAAAATCCACTGCTTAAAAATATTTTAAATCTGTATAAAACAAATTTGACCCTGGCATTAAGAACTTCTGGGTTACATTTGGGTTTCCAGTTTAAAATCCGTGTCCTTTTACAGTTGATTTTAGATGTGTTCTATGAGAAATCAAAAGCCCACATTAAGAAATATATGCATTTTGACTAAAAACAAAATGAAAAATAAATTAAAAACAAAAGGTTACAGCCTTAGCATCCAGTAACACGAATGCTGGTATGATGGATGTTTGACGGATCCGTTTATGCATTTTGCCAATAGGTGGTGCTACTATTTTTGCATTCAATACTAATCTACTGCAATACATGCCATCTGCTCAGATATTCATGAACATGGAATAGCTTGCTTTCTTAAATAGCATTTCTCGGAGTAAAATGACACATGAATATGTTATAACTTTAATGGTAACAAATAAAAGCAGGTATAACAGATTTGCAAAACACAATCTTTTTCATAGTTAAAGTTTGAAGAAGTAGTTACACAGAACGATAAAGAAAAAAACGAAAAATGCATCTGTGCATGATTTTGTTTTTCTGCATCCCACCTGTGCTTTTTCTGATTATTTTTCAGGGTTGTGTGAAAGATATCTTTGTTTCAGGGAAGACCCAATGCAGCACAGTTAAAAAACAATGAGAGAAAAGACAGTCAAATAAGTATGTATTTAAAACAAGAATTCATTGTTTGTATTTTGATTTTGTTATCTAGCAGTACAAAATACAAAGCTGCTAATTTTGTGTTACAGAATTAGACATTCTTCTCTGTGAAATTTGAAAAGGAGATAGGTGGCTGAATACTTTGTAATACAAAAACAGACAGATGTTCATTTCAGTGGTTTCAAAAATACAGTTTTCCTCCTGAGCTTTCTATTACTCAGTGGATTCATAGACTGTGTCTATAATGCACAAAATGTAATGTGCATCAGAGGGGGAGCATAGCATGCCATTTGGGGGTTTTATTAGCAGATACCTTCCAGACTGGGAGGGACCTTCAGGTCAAAATGAAGTATCAGGTGCAACATTTGTACCCAAACCGGTTGCTGCTCTGTGGTAGTGTGGTGTCATATGCTTGTTATATTCAATTTTGGAGAGGCGTTGTGAGAGTAGAGGACAGGAGAGGGTAAAGAGCAGCCCTTCGAGCAGGGGCTGCCTGTGCAGGTTGTGTTCTGTAATAACGTGTTGAGTACCTCCAGCAAACACCTAGTTGTGCTCCGTGCAGATAGATGCTGTCATCTGCAGCAAAAATATAGCGTTAAGTAGAGAATGCATGCATGATTTGTGTCTGGCAAAACATGGCCTCTAATGAAGTTTGGTAAAAACAGATGCATCTTAGCCATACAGATATATTCTGTGAAGCTGCCTTTTTGAGCATTTGTCTCAGTGTAGTGTGGCTCTGAAATTACAGTGATAATGTTACAGGAGATGAATTGACAGCTTTTGACACCAAAGACCTTTATTTATCTTCAGAGCAAGTGGAGTGCAAGGAACAAGCATAATTATTTATTATCATTTTTCAGAAACCTATTATGTATTTATTTACTACTCATTCACACACCATACCTCAACATTCATCTAGAAAACTACTCCTGGGGTAAGAAGGGAATTTATTTTGAGTGCTCAATGAAGCCATCAGGAAAACTGTAGGTGTGGTGCAGACATTCTCTCTGAACTCTGCTTCTGGATGGCGATCTCAGAATCATTTATTGTCATAGTGAGGGGAACCAAACAGGTTTCAAGCGATAACAGTTGTCTACTTGGGCTACATTTTAAACAATTGCAGGCCAGTTTAAAGGTGCCATATTATCTAAATTCTGAGATTTACAAAATAATGCCCATTTTTTAGCATAATGTTCCTCTTGCGTATTCTGTTTATAATGTTTTTTATCATACCTGTTTAAAATTGAACACAGCGGGAGTGGTAAACCAATGCAGAAACACCAAATGAAAGTAAAAGGTAAAGATGACGCCAATGGGCATGTGCTTGCTTGTTTCCTCCCTCACTCTGTGTGTGTATACATGCATATACGCATACATGTTTGTAAATACATATGGTAAAAATAAACAGTGCCGAATAAATAGTTTTAGCAAATAGTAACTGTGAATTTCTCCACAAATTGTTATGGATGTTTTTAATAAGTAATTTCTTATGTTTGACTATAATATGAGTCTAAATGAACAGTATGCAGCGAATCAAGATAAATAGAGACTTCCTTTGTTTATCTGAATTTAGGACAATGGTTGCATGCAGACACTAAGGAGGAGAGGCAAAGAGAGAAAGAATGTTTTTTTCCATTCATTTTTTTCTTTAGAACAGGATATGAATTAGATTTAATAAAGGCAGGTATTTGGTGTGCTAAAGCAGTGAAAGCAGTGATAGCAAAGTGTGTCCACATGACAATGGGGAGCCAGTAATGTAAAATTAATATTCAGTCTTAGCCTATTTTTTCTCTCTGGCCCTACATTTAAATTATTTTAAATGGCTTTTATCTCTAAATAATAGCTCCATGCAGAATTGCAAAAGCCTTGTCCTACACAATGATACTCATGATATAAGCATTATTAAATAATTTAATTTGAAGTTTTACGTCTGTGTGATTATCATTCTTGAATGAAAAGTGGATCAATGAGAAAATATTTCTCTAAGTCCAAATGCTATTTCCTGAAGACTAAATGGCATGCACTGGGCTGATTTCAAATGCTCTAAGCATGCAGCATGAACATCATCCATTGGATTAATTAAGGAATGTAGCAAATATAAGCTTTCAGCAGTGTTAATTTGTAAATATTACTTTGGGAAAGACAAAACAGAAAATCTTAAATGCCCTTTGCATCCATAGTTGGTCAAATAAAGCTCACAGAAATACATCGGAAATTGGGGGGTGGAGGGGGTGGATACAAAGGGGATACATGAGGACCGGAGGTCATAGTTACCAGGTAAAATTAAGCATATACTTCTTTTATAATTTTTTCATTTACTGCTTTTGTATAGTGTTTTTTATGGTATGTTACTTTTGGAAAATATTCTTTATTTGGAACACAACGGTTAGACATGCTGTTTTGTACAGGTTGCAACTTTTTCATGGTAGAAGAAGATGAGTGCAAAAATATTGCTTGTTTTGCCAGATAAACTGTAATATATTGTGGTAGATAGCTATAGGTGAGTCTTGTATGAAAAAATATTGCAGCAATTTGGAGATAGTGCTTTGTTAATCCATTTGATGTGAGCTGGCTTGAATATTCAGAAATATATTTTTGCCTCAAATCCACACTTGGATCAACTCATGAAGCCTGAAGTCCAGTGGATTCCCAAGTACCTAAGTGCACAGAGCTGGTAAATTAACTTCGTTTCCTACTAGTAAAACATTTCCCATATGACACAGCTGTAGGAAAAAAGTTCCAGAGTGACATGCTCGGAGGAGCGTGTTGTTACAGAAGATGGAAACAAGGGGCTTTTTTCCCCAGCCCAGACATGAGGAATGCTTCCTCCTTGCTCTTCCTTGGACTCCTATAGTAATACTGCTCCAAAATTCGACATGATGAAATGCAGGAAACAACTGTGCTGAAGAGGTGGAAGTTCAGAGAGCAGCTTGATGTAATTTTACTTATGCCTATTATAAATGGCTGGACAAAAAGAAGAATTTGTGGTGTCTCGCCTGTCATCTGGTGTGCTGAGCAAAAGGCTGAAAGTTATTATTGAATTTAATTCCCCACAGAACGCCTTGAAGGACACAATATAAATGTCACTGACTCCTTTTAAATCAATGTACCTTCTAGACTTCGCTGAAGACAAGTTGATTTACACTGGCTGATAATTTGGCTGTTTGTTAAAAGCAGGAGTTTAGAAATCTAATGCTTGGTGGATTCAGCCCAGCGCTATCAAAAATCAGCATGACTCTTTCCATTGACGTTATTGGATAATGGCCCTGGTGAGTTACTACCAAGTATTTTGTCCTGCAACGTAGTGGACAACAATCAATAATACTCCATGACACCAACAGAAATCTAGCTGTTATGAGAAAGATTTACCATTTTCCACCACCATACAAAACTTGCAAATTTCCAGCTGTGCGGTGACATCTTCTAAGTCATCTGACCACTTGAAAGCAAAACAAGATCTTTTGGTGATTACTGGAAAATGCAGTAGTTTCACACTTCAATCATGATATTAATTATCTAGCATGCATATATGCTAGAAAAACATATCTTTTATCTAAGAGAGTTTCCATAATTACGGAATGAGATTGATATTGTAATTTTTTTATGACTATAACTGAAATAGTGTAACACTGCCTTAATAACTGAAGATATCTTTAATTTTGTCCTTTGCATTTTACCAAGAGGACAATATAAAGTAAAATAACTCCTTAAAATCTAGGAACTTTTGAATCTTAGTTTTTGTTATTTTCTATAGTTCAGATGTGGAGTCAGGATTTCAATTTACAGGGATATTATTGCCTCTTAAAATAGAAAGGAAAACCTTTCTTTAGCCAGAGATACTTAGCTTTGGTTGGTGAATTAAATACTAAGGAGATGCATGGTAGAATATGAACAATTTTTATTTTAGTTCGGTTTTATTTATGTTTATTTCATGTTCTTTTTATTTTGTTCATTACGTGAACTTAACCACTTTGCATGCAAGGACAAATCTGGGGGGAATCCTTAGAAATATCTGACACTTAAGCTGGTCTTTTTTTTTTCTGAATTTTCTGAGAGAATACAAAAGGTATCAACTGTATGATTTATTAGTTCTTCTGAAGACTACTATTATGACAAATCTGGAGAGCTAGAATCATTTTATTCATGAGAAATAATCAATGTGTCATAGAAATTTGCTGGATTTTTATAAAAATCTCCGTAACCATAATGAAACTTCTCAAACTGAAGAAAAAGATGTAAAATTTGAACTGCTTTTTCAGGTTTGTTTGCAGTTCACATGCTTTGTAACTCAGTTATAATGAAGGTAAAATATACGTATATGTAGAGCTATGCATAAGCAGTTTCTACAGATTCTACAGCATTCACTTTTCTCCCTTCAACAACCCTTTTTGTACTCTGCCACAATCTTCATTTTTTTTCACCTGCCTTCCTGATATACCATACTACAGGTTCAAGGTTTGGATATCCTTTATACTTGGCATCAGGAACAAGATTTTTTTTTTCCCCGTACATAAGAACTTCCTCAAATGTCATTTTATTTTTCCTAGCAACGTAACACTCTTCCTTTTGAAAGGGGTAGTCTTTTACCACTGAATCATAAGCAAAACACTTCTAGAAAGGACACTGTAAGGAAATATGAATAACAGTTAACTAGCTTGTTTCTACCTGTTTAAACATATTTAGTTTTAAAATGTAACCATAAGAATAAGAGAATAGAACACCACTATATTTATTTCCCTGCTCTTTCTTTTATCACACTAGAAAAAAACATATCATTTATCTAATAATTTTCACTGTATCACTGTCAGTTCTTATGCAAGCACCCTTATTCTTAGATATATTCATATCATTAGCTGCCATATCAAGGGAAAAAAATTGATGGCTTCGCTAACTTTAAACCCACCTGGTTAATTAATTCATGATTCTATAATGGATCTAATCTGGGTCTCCTTATGGTCTCAGAACTGGTGGAGACCCTTTTACACACCTCTTAAAAAGGTGATTTCTATGATTTCAGCATGGTTTCACTTGGGTGATTTGCCTTTGCAGGGCTCAATTCAGGATCAGCAGATTTGTTATTGGAAACTAAGAGTCAGAGGAAAATATAGGGCTAGAGGAAAGCACAGGCAATGATACTGTCATCATATTAATGCACCATTTTTGATTCCTCTTGAACATATGGAAAATCAGGGATGCTAACTGCATGTCAAAGTGTTGGCATTTCACAGGACTGAGTTCTAACATGCATGTGGCACGTATGGCAGAATATGGCATGTAGAATTACTGTGGTGGCTGGCCATTGAAAATTGGCCATTCTCGTAAAATGAAGAATAGTTTGGTGTTTTTTTTTCTAACTACACCCACATTGATATAAATATATATATATAAACACTTTTATATACATGCAATTTAAAAATAAAATTATTACTAAGACGTAAGAAAACTCAGAATTGATATGCTTAGTCTTACTACTGCTGAACACTGGAGTTTTTTGAAGCTACTTATAACAGACAGAAAGCGTGATATTTTAATTATTTGATATCTTGCCATTTCTCATGGCAAAGGAGTTGGAACTAGATGATCTTTCAGGTCCCTTCCAACTGAAGCCATTCTATAATTCTATAATTATTTTGATCCCTGGCGTGCTGAGTGTTCAGATGTTTTGACTGAATTTCATGTCTCCAGGAGATGCTGAAGTGGGAATGGCTGATGGGAGTCGTCAAGCAAGCTGTTGAGGACAGGAAATGGAAATAGGATAAAATATCAACTCTCCTCTCTGGATATTGCAGGAAGGTTTCAATAGTATATGAGGGAATTTCTGAGGCCTGGTTGACAGTACTTTATTTTCTGATCCTTACCAGTTTAATTCTTGCTGTCTTTGTTGATATTGCCAACTTATTTTTGTGTCAATTTATTGCACTGAGACCACAAACTTCTGCATGGATTTCTGCCATCAGATACTGGTAAGTTGTGATCGGATTGACCATAGTCAGACCCAAACTGCTGATTTCAAAGTGAGATTAGCAAATCCTGTAGCTGAAACACTGATTCCTCCAGCTCCTCTCCCTAATGTTTAATAGACTTGCAAATAAATGAATGAAATCCCTGATGTTACTGAGCTTGAGAAATGTCTAAGCTATTTACTGGCTGCCTTTCTTGACTGGCTTTGAAATCCTGATCTTCAGTCGGGACAGAGATTAGCTCTATGCACAGTTTCTGTGTTGCACTTCGGGCTGCTGCCTCACCCTGTGGTACTGTCTGGTGGCAGATGCCATGGGTTCTGTAGCACAGGGCAGTGTGTCCCTGGGGGATGCAGCCCAGCATCCCCCAGGTGAGAGGAGAGTGGCTATGGGAGAAAGGGTGGTCAATGAGGAGCTGGAAATAGAATGGGAATTCTCTCTTAGTCCTGAGAATGGAAAAGGCTGATTTGGGTGATAGCATCTGTACCAAAAATTCTCAGAAGAAACTTTGTTAGGATTTTTATATTGGGATAGTCTTTGCTTTTTATTCCAGCACATTTTTAATTACTGTTGTGATTATTTAATGAGCACCATAAATGACAGCCCAAAGCGATGGTTTTCCAGTCACAACAGATGCATAGCAATGCATCTTAGTTACAGTCATCTGGACCTTTTCAGGAGAAAAAATACTTTTGTGGCAGCGTTATATTCCTCCCCACATCATATACTGTCAATTAGGAGTTAGTTTTATTTTCCCATTTCTGTGTTACTTTAATCTGTAGTGTAAGATGAAAATCCCTGAAGGACTTTTTTTTTTTTTTTTTTTTTTTTCTGGGAAGTTTTCCAATGCACAGCACAATGATATTTCAAATTCTCTCATGTGCATGTGCCCCTTTTTCCCCTAGGGTTCTTATGCAGAAATGCTTCCCCTCGCTGCCCACCCTCTCACCCCCCAAATATTTAACCAAAAAGTCAGATTTTTGCAGAGAAACCCACTTACTGGAACAATGAATGCTAATCATTTTCTTTGCTTTTCAGCTACAGAACATCTTCAGAAAAGTTCAGAGTCTCTCTGATTTACAAAATACAGACGGAAATGCTAATGTGACCATGCTAAACATTTTATAATAACAGTAGGCAATATCAATAAAGATTTCACTGGGAAAAACTTCTCTGCTGCCAGACAAGATGCTGAGGAAATCCTTTAGATTGTTATGATCCAGTCTGCTTGTGGGGTGTTTTGTTTAGAGACCACAGCACAGGTGTGCACACCAATGAAACAGAGCAGGCATTGAAGCCAGAGCTGTCAGTCCAAGATGGCTTTGGAGGGATATCTTCCCGTAGGTGGTGGTTTCATTTTTTTCATGATAAAGTTCAAAGGGAAAAGCTTCATCCAAATACAGGAGAGGATTGTTTTATTTATTCATTGTTATATTGTTTGGCAACTTCAGTGTCTTTTTTTTCAGCCATAATTGGCACTACATTTATGTTGTGGAGTGGAGGATTTTATGTCTTTGGGCATTCAACAGCCTATCAAAAGCGTGAAATAGCTGTTTTAAAAAAGCCCTTTTCATCTTGATAGTTCCTTTAAAATGTTTGGCTTTTAAAGTTCCATTTTTAGGCATGGATAATCTGACTGTGCTTCAGCACTGAGACCTCCCCATCCTGAACTTTAGGGCAGTAGTAGTTCTGGAAATGAAACAAAACACATTTGAATAAAAGAAGAAACAGTCCTCCGTCACTTGAAGTTTAAAAACTGGCAGCTGCTGGCAGGTATTAGGATGTCATGCATCCTAAAATAAATCTGAGGAACACGTTAGCAGGCAGAGGAAGAGGTCACAGGTAGACGACAAAGGAATTTTGGCACACAGAGCAATTGAAAACGTGTGCAAGCTGCTTGGTCATCATCTCCCCCTGTGTACCCTACTTGAGTAAGTGTGGGGTGTGTGCATTTGTGTCTGACTGTTTTATGAAGAGTGATTGGTTATTGCGGTGATACAATAACCAATTCTATTCTAATTATTATTGGATAACATCTGTATTTTTTTTTCTGTGATATTAGCAGATGGATCCATCATCTGTTACATCTTTAGAAGTAATGAGATATATTTCTTCAATTTCCTTGCTTGTCATTTATGCGAAAGGTTATTTTCACAAAATTTGTCAGTTCTCTTAACTCTGTGAGCAATTCTCCTGTTTAATCCCTGTACAGATCTCCATCTCTACAGTATCATCGCTATAGCAATTGTGTTTACTTTTAAGAATACTTTCTTTGTTATTCATTTAAATTTGTAAGATTATTAGGTTCACCTCACATATGTGCCTCGATCACTAAAAATGTCATTGTCCTTGATCATATTGACTCCCTTTAAAAAAAAAAAAATCTGTGAATAAGTACAGTTAGACAGTGATGTTATAAGATATGGATCATGATTCCCCTTTCCTTCCCATAGTTGTAGCAGCTAACTTTTCATTATATCACATTTCAGCATTTAACTTGTTAAAACTCCAGTATAGTTGGGGGAAAAAAAAAAAAAAGACTCCCTATAGAATAACTTCTAATACAAGACCTTTGTGTGGATTTTTAAAGCAGTTAAGAAATTTTAATGTAATTTCTGTTTTTCATGTCTATTCAATATTATCTATTATATTTTTAGTAGATACAATACAGAAAGTCAATAATTCATAACATTTTATTTAATAAACACATTTAAAATATTTTTCTATTTGAAAATCCAATGAATCTTGATGTAACTGTATTAAAATTAAATACTGTGATGAAATATCCAGTGGGCAAGCTGTAGAATTAAAGCAATATATTGTTTTATTGCATCTCACACAAAGAATCATGAGATCTTTAGTTTGTGTTTTTAAAACAGAAGTAATCTAATCAAAGAAGAGAAACAATACTGTGTGATCTACATAGACAATGTATTATGAACTGCAGGTTTAATGATAAAGTCAGTTAAAAATGGTTCCTTGTAAATAATAAACACTGGATACTTTTGTTAATAAATGTGCTCCTCGGTGTTTGTAACAAGAGATGTATTACATAAACAAGGCTTGTTTAGTACATAAATGTAAATATGTAATTTCCTTTACTCATTAAAGCCAACATTAATATTTTTTCAATTTTTTAAATTGATCGTCTCAGTCACATAAAGGTAGTAAATTGGAGCCTCTTTAAATAAGCCTGAATCCAACATGTTTGACAAAGGGAAAAAGAGAATACTTTTTGCCATAAATACTACAAGCTTTCAAGAAAAATGGCTTGGCTCTTTCTGGTCATGATGCTTTGACACTTGATCCCTTTTTTAAAATCAAATCCTACCTCTTCTAAATATATATACACTCCCTTTCCAATAGTGATGAACAGGCATCACTGTAGGCACAGAGGTATATTTTGTAACCGTGTGTGTGCGTGTGCAGCTGCCAGCAGTTTTCTGCCCTTCTGCTGTACAGAACAACAACACTGAGCGTTCATTCTCTCTGCAGAATTTGAGAGTTCTCTCTGTTCCACCAAAAAAAAAAAAGAAAAAAAGAAAAAGAAGAAAAACAGGAGAAATCATCTCATCTCCATTTCCAAGAGCTGCTAATTACATTCAGCATATTAAATCAAGTCCACTTGGGGAAATAATTCCTTAATTAATTAATTTAATTAGCAATAAGGCAGAAGAGGGAGATATGGTTATCAGGAGATAATCATACCTTTGGGACAGTGAATTGCAAAGACAAGCTTTGCTTCACCTTTTTATGATTGTGGTTTACCACTTTTATGTGGCTTTAATAAGTAACCTATAGATTTTATTGGGCAGTGTTACGTTTGGTAGTTGGTTCACATGTGAGAACTTCTTTAGAACAAAGAAATTTTAATGGGAAATGAAAGGAGTGATGTGCATTCTGTTCAAACATTGTAACTGGGGAAAATTATGTAGTTTAACATGACTTTCCATAAGATGTATGGCTAAAGAGTAGTAGAGATGGACACTGAAAACAGAAAAAGAAAAGGAAAAAAAAGTTATCTCTGTTTTGACATTCCTGTAACATTACTTTTATGGGCAACATGTGAAGAAAAAGACTTCAAATTAATTCTTTAAATAAATAGTTTTCAGCCACCATGTGAAGCAATGGAAATCTCTGATCAGTAATTCGTGTGTTTCTTCATGAGACAGACTGTGACCTGAAGCCCTCACCTCAGAAGCCTGTTGCCTTTTGCTGAGGCAAAGCCAGCTTGGCAAAACACCTTGCCTTTCCAGGTCTATGTCTTCTCTGGGTGTGACTGTGTTAGTCCTCTTAATACTGTTTTGTCTAATTTCCCCATAGGAGATTTAGTCCTTCATAGTAGGCACTCAAGAGTTATCAAAGGAAAAGAAATCTTGATGTGGGAAAACACATCTCTTTCTAGAAAAAACCTTCAGATAACTGAGCTCTTAAAATGCAAGAAGGAAATGTCTGCACTCAAAATCAATCAGTTTTTGGTTACCTGAAAATTATTTCCTTTGTAGTTTGAGTAGCCTATATGACCTAAACTCTACCATTCAGCATTTAAATATTTTTTGTACACTGAAGTTGTGTCCAGTTTCAGTACAAAAGATATGCACTGCAGGGATCTTCTCTCCCATCACTTAGCATTCACCCTAAACTGAAACTGTTGCTATACTCACTTTCTATACTCTCTAATGTAGCTGAATATCCAACTACTTTGCCTATAATGAAGCACAAGTGCTGAATCTCATATCTCTGCAGCACAGGCTCCTAAATTCTCCTCTATACCACTACAACAAAACATCTATAAAGTTATTCACTCCTTCCCTCCCTCGTTTGCTTACTTTCCTCTCCCTGTGCTTTTTGCACTGAAGAAGTTCCTTCTCTCTTCCATTACGGTAGCCTTATTGTTGTAACAGTAACTGAGATTATGTCTACTACTGAAGTGGTACATAACCTCCTCCACCTATGCTCTCGGCTGCTTGTATGCGAGCCAGCTCCTGTGTGGCAGCAGCGCAGTTGTGAGAGCACAGTGGTAAGACTAAGCTGATATTTCTTTCTGTTCCTTGCTCCTACTCCAGCTTTCTTTGTAAGTTTTGCAGGCTCTGTGAGTTTTAAGACCCAACTCTAACTCCTGATCTCTTCTGTTATGCTTCTGGAGAAATACCAATCCTTCAAGCCCCAGCTGCTTTCTGAGAGGTTAGAGAAAACGGATTTAATCTCAGACTCGCCTCCATCCTTTTGTTCTTGCCAAGTGAAGGTGTAAAGAAGTGCTGGGAATCTTTAACAATCCATTTATTTGGGGATGGTCATGTTGAAGTCTGTCCCTTGCCTCTTTAACACAGTGAGTATGAGGAACATACAGTGAAAGACGGTCGTAAAACAAGGTATAGGAAAAAAGCAAACAAACTGGAACTCATAAACTGAATGCATAATAAGATCACCTAAATCAAGATGTCAGCAGAATAATCTTCCTTGTGTTCTTTCATTAAATCAAATGATCCTCAAAAGTGAAATCACCTTAAAGAAAAAAAAAAACTTATTGCTGATCATTTAACACTTCAGCTCTCACACTGTCAGTTGAATGATTTAGAGACAGATATTGCCCTTCTCCTTGTGCCTTTGGATTTGATGAGTTGGATGGACTCTGTTCTGACCTGCTTGCTCTTTGGGGCTAAACAGAATGGAAGCAATGTATGGCAAACAAACTCAAAACACAGACAACTTTTTCTTAGTGTTCTCTACTGAGAGATGGAATAGCACCTGTACCATGAGATCAGACATGTCCTGAAGATATCTGACTTTAGTAAAAATGGTAACAAAAGTTTACAGTAATTTTGAGTACTAGCATGACTTCTTACTGCAGGTAAAACATTTATGTATCTTTCCATTCCTCTTCTGTTTTAAGTGCCTTAGATGGTTGCTGCATGCATGTCTGGAGGACTGCAAAAAGGCAGGAGGTTCTGAAAATGACATCCAGGCACCATGAAATTGCAGTCTTCAGAGCATATCGATACAAAGCTAATTCCATATAATTTCCCACTCTAGTTACAATTTCGGTCATGACAGTGAAGTGTCAGAATTTTAATGCCCATTATATTTTGTGATTTATGTTATTTTGCTGTAGCGCTTTGACCTTTTTGATGTGCTGTAGTTTGCTTGGATGATTGCTCCACCCTTCTTGCTAAGAGTCAATTTTCAAGGAAGGAAAGCAGCAAGGAGAAAGCTGCATTGAATGTTTTTAAATGGGTAAATTTATGTGGGAATATGGGGCAGGAAGGTAAAAGAGTCAGTGGAGAAAGAATAAAAGTTGGGGGGGAAAAAAAAATGGTTGCTTTAAAGCTGAAGGTTTTAGCTGAAAGAGAAATTCAGATTCATTTATCCTCCTGCACATTACTTTTCAGCTTTAAATAACAAGCCTTATGTTCAAGCTGAAAAATTACAGAAGTGGATTTTCAGTGTCCAATTAAGACCTGTTTCTTTAATGACCCTGGTAGACCTACTATACTCAGTTCAGTTATATTGGTCCTAGAATGCTCTTAAGTGCTTCCTCTCTTAAATGATATTTTTAACTAAAGACTTCAGAGGTCCTGCTGCTGTATCTTCATATGGGGACCATTTTCTGCTTTAGGCCAGATAGCCTTTTGTGCTATCAGTTGGAATAATGCAATGCTTGGCACAAAAGTGATGTGGGTAGGGATGGAAGCATGAGAAAGCTCTTGATTTATCTACCTAGGACTCTGAACAAAGTCAGCTCTTGAGAGCATCCTGTTCTCTAATGACTCTGGCAGAACAATTTTTTTAGGGGATCCCTGGAAAAAAGTGTTGCCTTTCATATTGTTTATGCAAAGCTCTGGCAGCTGCTATATCATTGTTTAATAGCCATCAAGCCTGCTGTCTGACTTTAACTGAGGTTACACGTAGGAATGCTACATTATTTTACTGAATGCATAATAAAAAGGTTAGCAGTAGATCCAGAAATAGGATATTTCAGTGCAGTGCTCTTTAGGGACAAATACATTTAATCCAGCCCACTGGCCAGGATTTTACTGCCTAGCAGTTCAGATCCTCAACTGGAGCATTAAAGCACAGTACAACTGAATTTAGTTGGACCTGTGCCCGCAGAATGTGTTTCTTCACTTGCATATCACAGGCCCACCAGGAGTCCGGCTGGAGTGTTAAGAATGCATTGCTTGCTGTGCGGATGTCTATGGGGCCCCACAGAAACAATGTTTTACAGAGCTGGGGCTCTTCACAGCGTGCTGCCTAGCTCTCCTGTCTGCTGGTACAATGAGAAGGCAGGATGTGGATAGTAGTGATGGGTACAAACTGCACAGCAATTGTTAGCTGGAAAATGTTGTCCAGCTCCTCCAAGCTGTGGGTTCAATATCTCTGGGCTCTGTTCCTCCCAACAACAGCATTTTCCTACACCTATATCACATATGTTCCACTCTGGGCTGGTTGCCTGTGGGATTGTGAACACAGGCGGGGGTGGAGGGACAGCGGGAAACGGGTCAACACAGTTTAATCCATGTTATATTTACTGCAGTTTAAGTGCCCTTCTAAGTTCACTTGTTCCAGATGTAAGGTCCTGCCCAACTGCTCTTTATTTTGACTTTGTAAGGATGATATATGCCTCACACCTATAAACAGCCAATATTAGGCTGAGATCCATGTAATACATTCCAACCTGCACAGCAGAGTAGGTAAAGTATGTTTACTGAGTTTTACAATCAACAATAGTTTCTTTAAAAGGAAAGAAAATTTGTCATTGATGTTTCATGATTTTTAAGATAGTTGCTGGATTTTTTTCCCCTATTTTCTCCAGTTCTATTTGAAATTTACCTTGTAGCTACCTCCTTAGACTAGGCATTCAGAAACTAAATGTACTAATTATTTCTGTGGAGAGTTTTATGATGAGTGGGGGAAGAAGGGGGTAGCTCAGATCCTCGCTTTTGTATTTTCATTGCTGTTCATCTTTCTTAACAAGACTATCTATTTGAATATGAATTCATGTTGTAAAATTAACGCATTAAAGGTCTGCATCAATCATATTGAAAAGCTAGCAAAAATGAAATATAACATTCATTTTATCCCAGTTTATAAAGAAAAATGTCTTTCAAGAAGAAGCAGATTAAATTTTTATATAAACAAAAGTCCAAAATTACCAAGGTATTTCAGAGATTGTCTATCAGAAAATTTCACGTACTTAATGAATTCCTTATATCATAATCCCTAAAATGCCTCTGTTACAGTTATGTGAAAATATTTCATAACTTCTTAACTTGCATGTAGGAAATATACTTTCCACCTGTGATTTAATGCCAGTTTGAAAAAGAGGCAATGCAACAAGAACAAATTTTTAGACAGTAATTTCTGTTACCAAAATTATTTTTCTCTGTAAATTATTTTAAGTACTTTTATCTGAATTGAAATCTTAAGCCTAGCTTTTAGGACCCACTATGGGACATAATTTGGTTTTGTGTTTTCTGGGCAGGGAATGAATTGCTAGATGAAGACAGCAAAGCTGTATAGGTGAATTTTGAATTGTTGTGCCTGTGTGTAATGTTTATATATGGACATGAAACACAGTAGGTCATAAGGAGTTGCTGATTTTTTGCTCCTTGTGTGTTTTTAATATGTCTTTCTGGGTTGTTTTTTTTTTTAATTTCCCATGCACTTAGTGCATTTGATGGCATTTGGCACATCTGACAGGCTGCTATGCTGTCCAAACAGGTGTTTGGAGTTCCTGGTTTTGCTATGTGCTGCATCTTAAGGATCGTGTGTTTATTTGAATTTTTTTCATAGAATCATAGAATCATAGAATTAGCCAGGTTGGAAAAGACCTACAATATCATCCAGTCCAGCCATCCACCTACCACCAATAACTCCACTAAACCATGTCTCTCAACACAACATCTAAACATTTCTTGAACACCTCCAGGCACAGTGACTCAATCACCTCCCTGGGCAGCCCATTCCAGTGCCTTACTACTCTTTCAGAAAAGTAGTAAATTAAATTAAAAAGTAGTAAATTAAATTAAATTTTATTTAAAGCTTCTATGGAAAATGCTCAGGAAAGATAAAAATTTATGTTTAAGATCTCAGCGAATGTTCTAGATTTATAGATTATAAAGCCTTGTGTAAAGAAGGACGATGCTTTTCTCCAGGTTTATTTCATCCTTGGTATACCTCGCAAATACAAACCTGGAACTCCAGAGGATGATGAGGATGTCAGTTCATTTCAGCCTCTGAACCAGCCTCTTGCCAATTTGGGCATTCATTTAAGCAGAAAACATGAGGACATCATTAAAGTACGTAGTTCCCATCCTGAATCCAGGTCTGGTATGTAGATAAAATAGTGTTGTAAGGCTCACATTTAGCATCATCTTTCTTTACCTGTGGTAGCTCCATTCAGCATGTTGCTTTTCCTGAACTCTGCTCTGAGGTTCCTGAATCTTACCACAGCTGTGGGCAGGGACCAGGTATTTCCTTCTGTGGATTCTGATGTGGGATGGCTGATTCTTATTTACTGGTTTCACAGAACTTGTTTGAATCTTTGTCAATATAACTCACGCCCCAAAGTATGTTGGTGTTCACAGAGTGTTTACACATTTGAGGTGTGAACAATTGAACAAGGAAACTCCACAATAAAAATGGAAATTCCTTTATTGTAAGGAAATCTGTAATGAAGTTTGAATGGGTATTTTCATTGTAACTAGGTTTCTTCAGTCTCACATCTTTCTGAAACTTCTATTGTCTTCCTGGAAATCATTGCATATAAACATTAGGAAAATTGGTTCAGAAAATAGTTTGAATGTACAATGAAAAATGCAATTTTTGAACATCTGAATTAAAAAGCATAAGAGTTTTTGCACAGTTTCTTTAGGAACGTTTGAAAACAATTATTTTGGTTTACTGAGTTACTGCATAAATGAGTCTCCATCCTTTAAGGAAAAGCTTTCTTGGTTGCACTGCTGAATATTTTAAGCGATGACAGGACACCTGCCAGAGATGTCTAGATGTGTGATATATGTGTCTCTCTTTTCAGGAAGCTGTAAGCAACTCAAAACTATGAGTTAAAATGAAAACATGTAATTTTCATTATAAATTAGCTTCCTGAATCAGTGCACAATAAGGCATTGATTCTGCTTCCAGATGCCAATGTCAGCAGAATTAGGCCATAATCCTCACAAATATGCCTCCGAAGAAAGCAAAACAACTTCCTTTATGCTTGAAATTAATTTATATTTTTAGCTTTAATGCTGTCTTGACATTTTTTCTTTTCCATCATGGAAAAAGCCATACGCTGTTATGTGAAGGATTTGCTGCTGGTATTTTGCACCACCTGTCGTTGTTGAACAGACTAACAGCCTGTAAGCACTTCCTTCAACTGAAGAGGGCATGAGATAGTGCCTAACTTTTTAAAAATTATTTTGAATAAATATAGTTTTATCTGTAATTTGCTTTATTTAATGCTAATTAGAGTGGCTGTCATTAATTGCAATTTTAATCACTATAGGTATTTCTGGTAATTGCATGTTTTCAATGCTGTCATATTCTCTTAGAGGAAAGATACTAATTCATAAATATTCAGACTTCTGAATTCATTTCCATCATAAAAGCATCACTGCTTACGTTATTTACAGTAAGAGTAATATAATTACAGATGCTACTCATAAAACATAAATGCCAGAAATATTTATTGGTAGCAGTGTGTTCATGCCTTCACAGAAACACTTTGGATCTGGCAGAAAACATGGAATATGGGTAAACTTCAAACTAAGAAATATGATGCAGAAAATTGAAAAGATTAAGATAGTAAGCTTCAGGTTCCCCTAGAAACAGGTGTATACGTTGGGTACAACATCCTAGATCTCTAGAAATGCTGTCCTTTCAAGGATTTTGTTTGACAGACTGTGGCCTCATGATCTGAAGATGACTGTAAAAGTCACACCCAGTCTACATACTAAAATCTGCCTCAGGCGGCTCTTGGCAGAAACTAACCTCTCTGGTTTTATTTTAGAAAAAAGATCAGATGCATCATGGACATACTACGTATTTCTTACAATTTCAACAAACTACCCAGTGCTCCTTGAGAACTTTAACAGTGTCTTCTGCCCAATGAATTACATCGAGATACAGCAGTTGTGATTTAATACACAAGCAGTTAACCAATTTTTACCGTAAGAAAATTCATACGCTTGCAAGCCTGAGGTCAGGTTAAATCTTATAGGCATCAGAGGAAAGTACTGGAGGTCAGGAGCAGCTGAACTGAAACGGGGGCACAAATGAGGCCCCAGCAACAAATTTGTGATCTAAGATCACAAATTGGAGTCAATTTTCAGCCTAGGTCAGCTCTGTACTAGTAATCAGAGACAGCAGTAACAGATAAATATGAGAACTCTTATGCAAAATAAATGGTCATCTGTGTAGGAAAGTAAATTCCCAAGAAGTAAGCAAGCACTGAAGCAGACACATTTGCTTGGAAAAGAGATCTGTGTCCCTTCCCCACCACCACTGTTGCTTACAGCAGTTCTCTTTTGCTGCTGTACTATCCAAACTGGTATCAAGGAATTTGAGCAGTCTTGCAATAACCATGCAAAGGGCTGGGTATGGTTTCATCTTCCTTTTTTGTCTGCACATGAACTCAAACAGATATGAAGGTTTTGATTTTCAGCAACATCCTCTTTTAATTTCTTTAGTATGTATAATTGTGTGTGCACACATGCACACAGAATCTAATACATGTTTTGATCACTTCAGTTGAGCTGGATGCTGGCTTGCGAGGAGGAAGTTAGTGCTAAGACTTGAGTGATGGTAGAATAATTGAGAGGAATGTGAGTATTTAGAATCCTCAATCTTTTTGGGGGAACCACAAAACTGCTTTTTTAGGCATATCTGAAACAGGTACAATTTTCACACTTAGCCTTCTGCAGTCTTTTTCCTCTTTGTCTTTTTTTAAACAGAGGAGCATAGAAAAATGGTAAAGATGGAAAAATAATAATGGATAGATATTTGATGGAATTTTTTTTTGTAGTTATTTTGTGAAAGGAAAGTAAGGGATCCACTGGAAAATCAGAGGAGGTGGTAAGCGAGCTGAGATTTGTTTAAACTCTTTTTTTTTTTTTAATGATGTCACTTTCTACTGCACAACTGTGGAAGTTTGGATGTGACTGCTTAGGGCTTGTAAAATGATATGTAGGATTGATAGAATACCTGTGCTTGACTCTATACAGTGATAGTATCAATGAAGGAAATTGAAAGACATCTCTGAATGAATAAATAGCTGGTAAGTTTGAATTCACAAGAGTAGTTATACGGAGAAGAGATGGAGATAGAAGCTGAAAATGAAAAAGGAAGTAAAATTTGCAAAGCCAGTCATACAAGTTCTCCTCTTTCCTGACTGCTTTATAAACTTCTGAAATATATTATTACAAATTTATTAGACAAGTGCACATTTTGACCTAGCTGGTCATGCTCCTGCAGAGCAAGGATATGTTACTTATCTCATCTTATGTCAGATTCCTGGCTACAGCTATATGAATATTACTTATTCTTTTAGGAAAAATAAATGCAAATATCTATTTTGTCAGGATCAATCAATCAATACATAAATAGTTTTCTGCAGTTCAGTGTAGAGTTTAAATTAATCTTTAAAAAGTAAAATGCTCTCTATTATTGTAGGTAACAGCTTGTCTGAACTGTCCAGAATGACTAATGAATGAGATAACAGAAATGCCTATCACTTCTGTATTGTGTTCAGCATAAAAGGCTTTTTTTTCCAATTTAAGACCCACAATAGCACTATATTTGATTTGAATACTGATGTTTCAGTCTGAAATTATGAATTTAAATAAAATTTTTCTTCACTTGATATTGTACGAGACTTCACAGAGAAAAATGATGGAGTAATGAGCAGCATCAGACTAATAAATTATGTAACAAGGCATCAGAAATAGTAAACACATTTAATCTTTGCTTCATTTTTATGCTATTTTCACTCATATAAGACTGTGTCAACGGTTTACGGGCGTTCGGCCCGGTTCCGTGACGAAGGGGACGGAGGATCCACTGGTCCACGCCCCAGGAAAAGGGAAAAGGGGGAAAGGGTAAGGAGATGGCCCTGAGAGCAAAGAACAGCGGCAACAATCTGAGGAGAAACAAACTAATTTACTAAATAAAATATCGGAATGCAAAACAACACACTATAATACAATATAATTACAATTTAAGCTGATAAATCCAATACAGAGAGAGAGAATGTCCCCAAATCAAGGTAGGCCTTACTCTACTACCAACGATAAGACAGCTGGAGAGCGAGGTGCTGCCAAGACAAGAGACGGGCGGAAAAGGCACGAGGTCTCGTGATCTGCAAGTTTTTATACTGCGAGCTTTTATCTTTTCCCTCCGGCTGGAAATGGTAACAGAGGAGCAAAGTACCGTGGGGACTGTGGTAGTCCTTCTCTTCTGAGAACCAGGTATATCCACTACATGATGTTATGATGTGAAATACCAATAACCGAAAATCACAAAACCATGACAGACTGAAAATAGCTGTACAACATGCTGGCTTGCTTTATCTGTGGATAATGAAATATAATTATGGGGAGGTTTACCCATAGCCTCCTGTCTGGATAGCACAAAACAATTCTGGCCACAAATCTGACTATTTACTTATGCTTCCTCACCAAATATCCACAACAAGTAATGTGGAGACCTAATTGTTTAAGATAGACTGTAGAACACCATGAAGCAATAATGGAAGACAGACTGGTGAAAAGGATGCTGAGAGTTTGATATCCATGAGTTGTAACAGTTTTTGACAATCAGAAGGTGAATTCCTGAAGACATAGTGTGTAGTACTTACTTCCACATAGTTGCTTGTAACACGCTTTTGTGGCATCATAGTAGATGTATTGATCAAGTTTCAAATGTACTATTTTACTGTACCTTGTGCTTTTAAGTCTGTACCACAAAAACTTTTTTTCCTTTCTTTGTTACATGTAGCACTTCAGATTTTCTTAAGAAAAACATGAAAAATATCTAACTAGATAAGTTTTGTGATTCAGTTTACAGAGAAATCTGTTGTAAATTTAAATATCATTATAAAGGAACTCTTCAGAACAACTCAAAAGCTAGTATTATTAAAAGGGACTTGAATAACTGTTTGAAAAACCATCAGAAGTTTTGAAATGTTATCAGGAAAAAAAAATCCGTTTGCCATCTTTTCCTGCTACCTATATGGAGATAATTGATACATGATGATTTATTTGAAATTTAAAATCTTCCCAAGGATATGCCTTGGCAAGATTCATTGATCTCTGTCAAATGTTACATTTGTGAGTGCAAAAGATACTGTTTATAGGATGGTTGCCGGTGGGAAATTTAGTCTAAGGAAACCTGGTTAAATGCTTCTTTGAAAGCGGTAATTCACATAGTAATTCTTTTTCATTTAAAAATTGATTCTGCACCCAAGCTAGATGACAGCAGTCATTTCTCAGTCCTACTAGCCCTCTTAACCTTATTGTTGAGTTTGAAGTGTAACGGAAAGTGCCTATGAGACTAAAATTTATCAGTCAGCACAAGTATAGACATAATGTAAGCTGCATGTGAAAAAGCAGTCTTGGGTTATGATTATATATTTGTGTAAATCATTTCACCCATATTTTCACTCCATTATATTAGTTGAGTGCTTAATTCAAAATCTGGATATGTGTAGGCACAACATTCTGTCCCCCCAGAATTCCTTTGGAGGACACGGAGCTTGAGATGCTGCTCTAGCAATATTTCTAGATTTAAAAAAAAAATACAAATATTACTGGTGTCCTTGACTGTTAACTGAGTACATGAAAAAACAAAGTTAATTATATGAATAAGTGAGAGGTTTAGTCATATTTTATTACATGTAGAAATACATCTTCATGTCTTCCCCCCTTTTTTACTGAAGCTGGCAGCGAAATATATTTCATATTAGCTGGAACAAACCACGCCAAAAAGAACTCAAGGTAGTTCTTGTCTTTTCAGAGGCACTGACAAAGGGGCTGGAACACTCCCGCTTGCTGTCATTTCAATCTCCTTTCTCTGCCCCTTAGGAAAAAAATAGTGAGGGATAGTGAGAAAAACATTTTTTTTTTCTCTGGTTAGGAAATGCCATAACAGAATAGTTCAGACAATTTTAAGTATCTTTCAAGACCAGCATCTTAAAAAAAAACTCTATGTTGAGACATAAATGCTGGTAGATACAGTTATGTTTAGATGCTGTGCACAAAAATCCCCGATGTGAAGAGGATACACAAACAAGGCCTCTTTCTCTCTAGCATAATTGAATTCTTCCTTTTGTTTAGATAGCGAATGTATTTTTTATTGTTGGCAGTTCCTTGCGTTATGAGTTAGTGTACAATTATAATTCATGCATATGTATTTACAAAAATGAATGAGCGACTGGTTCCCTGGGATTTTTACCAACTTTGGGATCTGAACATCAGTGAATATAAAAGAAAACAAATACACTGTTAATAATAATTTCCATAAGACTGCTCCAAAAGAGTAAGCTACATATTAACATGCTGAAAATGATTTAGGACAGACCATAAATGTCTCTATTTTAAGTCTTTTGCAGAGAGAACTTTGCGAAATGAACATATTTATCTAAGGTGATGGTTAATGTTTCATAAAATCAGCAAATCTCCTTGCCAGAGGATACAAGCCAAATATTTTGAACTGGAATATCATAAAAATAAAAAAGGAGAAAAAAAATGAGTGCTGTTTTAGTGTACGTGGGCTAAAGTTAAAACAGAGACAGAGTTTGGGGGGAAGTTAGGAATAAATACCCAGCTAGAGACCTTTTGCTTAATATAGTTACAGTAAAACCTGACTAACTGAAATCCCAATATTCTTTTGATGTCCTAATCCTTTTGAAGCCAGTAACAACACATTTCTTGATTCCAGGTAAGCTTACTCTGTTTACACTCCTACATGAAGCATAACATCAGTGAAGGAGAGAGGAGAAGATGTGTGCAGGGCAGTGTGCAAGGGGAGCCATAACCATGCTTTTTCAAGTCATTGCTAGGAGATGCAAGACCCTTACTGGAAATATAGCGAAGTATCAAACCTGTTTCTCTGAGTCATGGATGTCTTTTTTTCCTAGACTTGCTCACTGAGAAACGTGTTCTGCTTTCTGTTACATGCGTGGCACTCCTCAAACCACTCTTCTGAAAGAACTGCACTTGAGTGGAAAAACAAAGACTGACTAGGATAATGGAATGAATTTTAAAATAGCATTGGCAACCCAGTCCACCAGTGTTTGGTGCAGGGGTATACAGCTGCTTAGTCATTATGAGGCAGGAAGTCAGCCTTTTCCAGCTTAAGTGAGGCTGCATTTTTTTGAGTAGGCTTGTGGAATGCTTGATATTTGTTTGCTGTTGGAAAAAAAAAAAAATCAGTCTTTTATAGGTTTTAATTTGTATAATTTTTAATTTTATGTGATTTTAAATAGGTCACAGCTGAAATGTATAATTCAGCTGAAATTTGTACTTTAGCTTCAATTTGGAATAATTACCAAGCTCCAATTCTGACTTCATATTATTAACCTACTTAAAAAAACAGCTCAAGTTAACAGAACTAAGGAGGATATAGGGGCAGAATCTGGCTCTTCCACTCCTGATACCAACCAAGAAGTTCTGCATTATTTTTGGAATTCTAGGTTAATCAGATTTAGAATAAAGCCAAGTTTTGGTCTGAATTCATAGTCTTCTTTCTGTCAACATCATGAAATTTTAAAGACCCACCACATTTTATGTAGCAAGATATGTCATTCCAAAAGTTAACTGATCAGCATAACAAAGATATGAATACTTTTTTTCTGTCTTTTTTTTTTTCTTTTTTTTCTTTTTTTGTTGAGTGGCAAATGTTGCTGTAATGTGTTAACCTGTAGAACAGAAATTTTCTTAGACTCAGAAGGTGGAATATTCTGCTGAGGTTTCTGTGAGGTTGTCTGCTTTGACAGAAGAGTTGTAATAGGGTGTTAAGATTGTCATCATGATTCTAAAAGACCTTGATTTTTTTTTGCCAAGCATCCTTATTTTGGAAATGAGGAAATAAATACAAAAATAATTAATATTTAACAAATAGAATAATGTATCTGAATATTAACTATGCATATATCTCTGAAAATGTAAATTCACCTCATTTATGAATTGTGTTTGATGACTCATCCTTTGGTTATCTCCATCTGTTGGCTATTTTTTGACTGTCTGATGAAACTGAGAATGGAAGAAATAGCAAACGCTTTGTGAGTTTCAGATTTCTAAAATTATTTTCATTTGAATGATAAAGAATATTAACTGCTTTGAGTGCAAGCTTTGATTTTTCCCTAAAAACTGCAAGGTGATTTATCAGGGTGAAAGTGAGAAGTCTGAATTAAGCCTTATTTAATATTAATCTAATCCAAAAGGCAAGAGTTTAAAGTAACACTGCTAACCTTCTGAAAATCACTGCCTGTCTCAAGTTGCTTTTCTTTTTGCCTGTAAGTTTTCTTGGGAGAAAAACTTGAAAACTAAAATTTCCTTAACATTTTTGTGATACCTCCCTTTTACTCATAAGGGTACTTTAATCATTTTTGTTGCCTTCCAGTTTTCATCCACTTGTATTATCCACTGTATTCAGAATAGGTAATCAAGATTAATTCAAGTTTTTCTACTGATTTTTAAATTTATTTGTCTTCGTAAGATTGTTATCGAGTTGGTTCACCTCTGCAATAATCAAATTTTTCCCCTCTTGCCTTGTTTGTTTCTGAAAGTTTTTGTTTTCTTTCTCTTCCTATGCCTCAAATATGAAACAGCAGTTTTATCCCAAGGTGGGACTTGATTCCATGTTTACATTCTTGCAGAAAAAGTGTTTCCTAACTCTCTTAATAATGGAGATAAGAGAACATGCATAGTGTTTGTTCTGTCATTTATGGATTTCCGTGATGCATTGTTTTGTGAAAACCTGTCTAAATAAAATTATCGTTCAGATTTACCTATTTCTATCTGAATTCCTCCATTACAGTACTTTAGAATCAATCTCCATTAGTTCTATCCTGTATTTACATTTCTGCGTAGTTATTATTTCTCTTCAAAATTTAACCATGAAAGTAAGAGTTAAAGAAGACTCTTGCTGGTAGAATGGAAGGCAATGAAAACAACTGTTCCAAAAAAAAAAAAAAAACAAAAAAAAAACCAACCAAATTTGTAATAAGTATATGAACAAAAGATAACTTTTAAATGGAAACAACCTAAGAAAAATTTGACTTACTGTAAGTTTTGTGAAATTATTCATTTTACCTTCCAAGCAGTTTGGTTTTTAGAAAGTGATTGTTGTTTTAAAATCAAAATTGTTTGTGTGCCAGAATCACCAGCTTGCCAGTGATTTGTGGACCAAGTCCAAGAGTTAATCCTAACTTTAATATTTCTAATTAATTAATCTTAGCTTTCAACAATTGTAAACTGCAAAGGATGAGATTGCTGCAGAGTTCATCTGCATAAAAATGAATCCGATTTTGCATTATAATTATCTTTAAAACTGGTCTCTAGAAGTTACGAATGCTTTAATTTTTTT
Source organism: Numida meleagris (assembly GCF_002078875.1). NCBI lineage: Eukaryota > Metazoa > Chordata > Aves > Galliformes > Numididae > Numida > Numida meleagris. The sequence continues at coordinate 31,646,269 of NC_034412.1, read as the reverse complement.
CTAAATAGAAATCACTCTAAAAGAATCATATTATATTTTACATAAATATTTAAAACACCAGCCATACTTAAGAGAAATAAATACTTCAACAAATGATTTTACAAAAGCTCATATTAAGCTATTTTTTGGACAGTAAGTTTAATATAACTTTTATTCAAAATAGAGTGTGTTGCACTGGATGCAAAATGCAGTGGAGCTCTTCAGCTCTGAGAACAGTTCTTTCCCTTTTTGTGCTACATTGGTAGAGCTCGGCTGGTGATGAACTGGCAAGATTAATCTGCAGAAAGGCACACTGCTTTTCTGTAGGCAGCAAATGCAAAACAACTAAGCAGAGAGACAGTAGTTATCAGCAGCTACTCTGATATCATCAAAAGCAGGTGGACTCCCTAGTTCTTCAGCATTTCCCATCAGCACGTTGCAAGGGCACTTGAGAAATGTCTGTTGATTCTGCTCACAATAGAAAAGACTTTTTAGCAAACTCATTGACATATATAGTCTGGGGCACAGCAGTAAGTTTGGCAATATTTTGACTCAGCAACTTTTCCCGTGCAATGCAGTTCAACTAAATTAATCTAACATCCAGTTCAGTGACAGTGGTGTGCTGATGTAACCTATTGTCTCCCAGCTGCTGTTGTCAGACAGATCTTGTGAGCAAATAAAATGCATGCAGCAGGGTCCAAAAGGAAAGACTAAATTAAGACTTTGTCTCATATTTCTAGAATATGACTATTATTTTGTATAACTTCTAGCTTAAGACATAAATGCCCGACTGGGATTGTCTACTAATTTTCAGTTTATAGAGTTGTTTGGATTAATCCACAGATTTTTCTCCTCAGTAACAGAATCTACCCATTTAAATCAATTATCACACTATACTGCATTATTGCATTTCAGAATATTTCACTTGATAATAAGAAATTTTAAAAGAAACGTTTTTTTTTTTTTTTAATTTGTTTCATTTTGAGTTAGATTGATTCTAACATAAGTGAATTTTGCACAGGCCAATGCCATAGCATGTTGTCTCAAAACAGAGTATGCTGGATATTAAAATCAGATGAAATAGACTGAGACTGATGTATTGTCAAACAGCTGAGTCATTTCAGCCTAAAAAAGAAATATTTTTTTACATGTAGAAAAAGATAAAATGTTTCTATCAGGATTAAGTGACTGTTTTCATAATATTTTCTGTTAAATCAGACAGATCAAAATACATGTAAACTTTTATAGTATATTACTACTGAAATAAAATAAATTATAAATTAACATTTTGCCTTATATATAATTTGTATTTTTTTACTGTTGTTATTTTTTTCATGTAAAACTTTCCACTGCATACATCCTCTTTAAAAGAGAATGTGTATATAATTTAATTTTGATTGGAAGTTGAATTTATAAATGTCAGAGCCCATCAATTATTGAGATTGCAAAGTTTTCCACTCTACTACACTGAACAAGGGAAAACATGCAGATGTGCTTTAGGGGAACGAGAAATGAAAATGAAAAGATTTGTCAAAGGCACAAGTGATAACTCTAAAGCTGTGCATTAAAATCACTTGTTTATTTAAAAAATAAATAAAATGCAAGAAATAAATCCTTGAGAATTACGTCTGAACAATGAAAGAATTGTTATATAAAGATATTCTAATCAATTTACAGTTCCATGCAATGGATGGAATCTGCTTGATACCATTAGTGGATAAAGCATTTTCTCAACGAATCAGCAGAAATATGTCATGACTGGTAAGAGCCAAAATACAAATTTTAATAAATCTGAAAAAAAAAAAGAATCATTGCTAATTTATTCAGGTTCTTTGAGTAACTGAAATTTTCTTCAGTGGCTATCTGGTAAATGGATAAAACCATTAAGCTAATAAAAATCCAACATAATAAATGCAGAATCATAATTACTGCCAGATGCATTAAATTAATTAAATCTCTTCTGAATCAATTTAGGCGATAATGACTGTAGTCAGGTGGTTAGGATCTCTTAAAACAATATTTTATCAAAGTATCTGCAGTACAGCAAGGCAAGTGTTTCATCTTTAATTTTATTCTGAAAATTTATGAGAAAAAGGAATTCTTCAGATAGTTGGTTTGTTTTCTGTGCTTTGATTCAGATCTTTTTCTGCACGTTTTTCACTGCCACACTTTTCCAAGTGCCTTCTGTCCTGGCGTGCGCCTGAATACAGAGCAGTGAAGATGCGGGATATACTGGATAATGCTGTGTCATGTCACTGTGGGCTTTCTGCATGACAGGAGATCTTTAAAATCATTTAAAGGGCATGCTGGCCCAAAAGAAGTTAATGGCAATTCCCCCCTTGGATTCCAACAGAGCCAAAAAACAACTTTAGCAATTTTGCTGCCACATAGGAGATTTTCACATAACACATGACTGACTGCAGAGGAACTTAGTTTTGGCTGGGAGTCTGGCCTCATGTTCATCTAATGTAGTATCACGTTAATCTATTTTTAGTAAATGAATTGTTTTATTTAATATCTTCTTTAACCTTTTGCAATGAAGTAACTGCAAGAGAGGGAACTAGACAGCTACAGAGGAGAGGAATTATTTAGATGTATAAGAGTGGTAAATATTTATTGTCCAGGATATTTTAAATTTTACATGTTATGCATAACCTTGGTTTTGCTCTTGTGCTTGTTGAAGAAAGTCTGGTTTTCCTATTTATGTTGTATAGTGTACCTTTGCATACATGTATATGGGTATATCAAGATGTGCAACAAAAATATCATTTAGCCATCTTAAAGAAGGCAAAATGTGTAATTCAGGTGATCATCGCTTTATAAAAAGATATAATCTAATGTTTCATGATCAACTTACATGCTCATGTGATGTCTAAAGTAGTATACCATGAATCATTTGAGACCTGGCAACATTAACGGATTGCCACAGCAAATACTTATTTTCTTCAATTTGAGAGAAGGACTGGAATGCAGGATGCCCTGATTCATCTATTTCTATCCCGTCTGCAAGTGCTTCCACTATTCTTTTCCTCTTATCTTGTCCATCACCACACGTTTATCTCAAAGAGAGTATCTGCTTATAGTCTAACCTATACTTCTGGCAAATTTACAGCACTGTACAACTGTTCCAAGATTGTACAGACCAACAGGCAAGCCTCCTTGCCTCACTTCTGAATGTCTCCTCTCTGCTAGATATAGCTTCCTTACACAATCTCTTTTGTGTTGTCAGCTCCACATCAAGTCATTTCTGGTGGTAATCAAAATACATGTCAAAAAAGATGTCACTTAATGGTGATATTTGATCAATATTTATCCTGCATCTGCTGGGAGATGTTCATTAATATCAAAATTATATTTTTGGTCTTTTGGTTAACGCATCGAGCCCTTTCCAATCAGGGAATTTCAGTGCATTTTAAAGCTGGAAAATCAAGACAAATTTCTAAGCACAGATGTTATCAATATATACTTAGAATATATTCACCTGAAAAACTGCACTCAATGTCACTTTGCACACTTTCTGAAGTGAGGGAGTTTTATTCAGGAAAGCCTCTAGAAATGCTTACCTGAGCCCTGCTTATTAAGTGGTGTTAACCACTCAAGTAGAGCAATTGAGAACAAATAGAAATTCCAGGAGAAATTGCACAAGAAAGGGCAACAGAGGCAGCTGGCTCTCCACTCTCTCTGTGGAGAGCCAGCATGGCATTCACTAATATGCACAAGAGCAATATATGACTGTTTTGAGAGACCTTTCTGTAAATCTCTACTCATCATGAAGGAAAAAGAAATGCCAAATAATGCCTGCAGTTAAGTAAGAGCAAATCTGATATCTATAAATGCCAATATAAAAATTGCATGGCTTTTGCTGTATTTCTACTGCATGTGATATTAAAAGTAATTTACTCACATTTTTCCTTACATAATGATAATGATTTTATCTGCAGATCATAATTAATAAATGATGGGATAATTCCTGTGGTTAAAATGCATTATAAGTTATCAGAGATAGAAACAAACACAGCATGGATTTCACGGTTGTTGTTTTTTTTTTGCATTTATGTATTTTTGGTTGTCTTTTCGAGGTCCAAGCAAAGATTACGCTTTTTAGCTACATTTTCTCAGTGTTCCAAAATTGCTGTGGATGATAATACTGTATATAGCGGAAGCATTTTCCATAAAAGCAAAACATGCGACTGATGAGAGAATAAACTTTGCATTTATATATCCTTTCAAACAAGCTACCATAAACAGAAGAATATGTGTGCAGAAGTAGAAAGATACTTTTTTTTTTATTGCTTTTAAATAACATCATTAGAATGAAACAGATATCCTGTACTAAGTGGTATCTTTCACAGTAACTTCAGGTGAATGTACACTTTAAAAGCGTAGGTTCGCAAGGTAATTTTTATTTGCTATGAGCATTTGGTTTGTTAGAAATATCTTATTATGTGTCTATTTTATAATATTTTGATTTAGTACCCTTTGCTTATCATATGATAAAAGCAACTTGACTGGTTATCCTTTTATAATGGAGTCAGGCAGGTTACCTTTTGCTCCTTTTCATTCCTTAGCGCTGCACGTGGATTTCTGTCAGTATGTTTGCTTCTCACTTTACTGACTGTCAGAAATAATCAGCTCTCTGTCTTACATTTATTCAGGTGCAAATAGAAACTACACTTTGCCATGTGAATACCAAGGGATGAATCTGCAGAGTATTAGACCTTTAAAGTAAAGTAGTACAAACAGAGCAAGATGCATACAGATGCACAAGCAAATTCTGTGTTCAGTCGAGACCTAAATAAATTCTGGTTTACCCATTCCCTACTTTGGTAGATATGTCCTGCAACTATTCAGAAGGCACAAATATTTTTGTTAACAAGCGAGTGAGAATACATAAAATGATTATTAAACTTTTAGTAATACATATATAGTGCTTTGAACTTTTTTAAAATAGATGTCAAGATCTAATTAGTCATCACCTTCGCACTTTGTTTTAAATAAGAAATCAACATTGCATCGAACAACAAACTGTTTGTAGACTTCTTTATTGTTGCTTTATAGAAAAGACAGGCTGCACTGAAATTCAGGACATGGAGATGTTTTCATTCTCAGAGAGTTGCTAAGCAGGAGAGAATTAACATCTTTGACTAGGGAATGTGAAAGAGGTTAAGGCTTCTGTCCTGTACTTTTAAGAGGTCCCAATTGTAATATTTACAATTTAAATTAAGTCTCTATCTTAATGACTGTATTGAACAATATCAACTGGTCAAACTACCGAGTGAATATACCTAGTAATCAAATCAAGCAGGAGCTTCAGCTTTGTTTATGAAGCCCATTTACAGCTGCAGCACCTGAAATTACACAGCATTTAGCTGAATAGAAGTAGCAAGTAAAAGGAGTAAGCACAAGTATCTTCCTTAGATTTCACTCTTTTTCTAATATGCTCTTTTCATCCCTCTAACCACCACCCAATGTGGAAATTCCAAATGTGGAATTTCCAACCATGTTTGTTTGAGAGGAATCTTCAGATGCTTTTTCATGAACAATCTGTGTTTCTTTCTAGCATACTAAGGGAAACGCTGAGCTAAGCCTAGCCTGGAAAGCATCAGCCAGTGCCCCTACTCAGTGAACTGACCAAGTGTAGGCAAGAACTTAGTCAGTTTAAAAGCATGTGGCAAGGACACTCCTTGTAGGCAAAAGGGAAGATAAGTAGCTTGGAAAAGTACTGGTAAGATCCCAAGGATGAAGAAATTGACCTTCTTCTGCTTCCATGGTCTGATTTCACAGAATTGGGGCTGGCTGATGTAATGGCTCTTGATGTCCATTGACAGTTGTATTCTTTGAACGCTGAAATACCAGTTAGCATGAAATGCTTAATGAATCTTGGCTGACTAACCAAGCCAGCTACAGAGGTACTTTAATATCAGTATTTTGGAGTCTAAAAGCAAATACCTGACCTATCATTTTGTTTTGACCCTGAAAATGTGTGAGATTTCTCTTATGACTCAACCTTTCCAATCAGTTGAAAACCCATTCCCTGGATACAGTCAGCTTTGCACTATATAATCCAGCTGGATAGATCCCAGGTGCCCATAAGAAAGTCATTATATCAGTCCATTAGGGCAGAATCCTTAATCCAGAGTTACAGGCCCAAGACTCCTTGTATTCGAGGAGTTAGCTATGTTAGAAGCACAGTCCAAAAAATCCAGTATGCTGAAATACTCATGCCTAAACAATAAGATAGTAGGGAAGGTAGAAATTTTATCTTCATCTGGAGATAACAGGGCTGTGAACCAAGGCTGCAGATAAGCATATCCTGCTCTAACTGTGGAGTTCCCTTTTCCACATACAGATAAGCACAAAAGAGTGAAATCTATATCACAGAACATTGGTGGGTGTTGTTGTTCTTATTTTTGCTTCTTTTTCTTCCTGATTTAAATTACTAATTTTTTTTTCCCCGAAGAAGCAGGAAAACAGACCCAAAAGTCACTCCTTCTGAATCAACTTCCTTTTTCTAAGGACTCTAGGGTCATATTCCTTCTTGCGCTGGGAACTCTTGTTCAAGAAATTGGGTAATCTTTCCTTTAGATTATAGGAAAATATTCATTTTGCTAACCTGGTCTTGCAGTTCTAGTGTGAGGGATTTAAAGGGTACGTACATGTGGAACTGCGTATTATTTGGTATAAGCACTCAGTCTAAGTTTAATCAAGTTCAGTAAAATATTGTAGCTATTTTGTTAGAACAACAACAACAACAAAAAATAGTTTGATGGTAAAAAAATGTGCTTAGAAATCTCATTAATTTCTGTTGTACTTGGGGAAAAAAAATGTAACTATCTAACGACTAAGATGACTTTACTTAATAATACAGTGCTTAAAATGTGTCACAGACTTCTGCATCCATCTCCTACTCCTGCTCACTCTTCCTATAGTCTATCACTTGCTTGCCTGTACTGCCAAGCCCTTCTGCCAAGAATACCTTTCCCACAACCTAAGCCCCATCCTTTGACCTCGCCTGATTTTGCTGATTAAAGTCACTAGTCAGATGCAGACATCAGGGCAGGAAAAGTGAAAAAGAAGCAACCAGTGGTGGAATTGCCTGCATTTCTAGCTCAAGTTTTATAATGAATACACAGGGAAAACTTCCTTAACTTTTTATCTTTTGTAAAAGCACACTCCTGAAGACTGAACAGATAAAAAGAAATTACTCTTGCTTAACAGTCTTTTTTGATTCCATCATTTAGAAAATTAAAATTGATTTTTTTCTTGTTCTTTCCATGTAAAGACTGAAAGTACAGTTGTTTTGACATAGTTGGAGACTATTCATTATCTTCATCATCAGAGTACAGCACGATGTAGATTTTAAGAGGTATAAAAGTGCTTAGAATATTGGATATCTTTAAGAAAGGCATAACCTCTATGGCTTTCTATCAAAATGATGATAATTGAATCATTAGCTAAAATTGATCACTGTGTATGCCTTCCTTCTCTCTGGGTTATGAAATCCATTGCTATGCTCTAGACATACCACAACATACTAGTAAAAAACACCCGTACAGTGGCATCAGTACTGTCAGTATTTCCTCCACTAAGAAGTGGTTTCTCTCTTGACCTGCCAATGATTAAAAAAATAACAATAATAAATCTATATCTATATATGGAACCTATCAACAGATTAGCTTCCGGTCCTGGTTTGCCTGAGATTCCCTCTGAGGCTTTTCTAAACATTGGTTATGGAAGCAGGACGGCTGCAACGTAAGGCTGTGCATCAGGTTAGGACAAATAAGAAGCACGGATAAACTGGCTCCTGTATTTTAAGATGTCCACTGTCCCCAGTGCCATTAACCATGCAGAGCAAAAGACTAATAAAATAGTTTCTTATCATATTTTTTTTGCAATGTTATTTTGCCATTAATAACTTTTGACTAATTCATTATTTTTATCATATTAACACTTTTACAGTGGCTTCATTTTTCCTCATTAAATAATAATGTACATTAAAAATATTATGAATGTTGGCTTTTGTACCAGGCTACTTAATGTGAAGATAGGTGTTTCCCAAATCTTTGATCATCCATCTTGACTATTTTCAAGATTTCCTATGCCACACTAGATGCTTTTGGAGAATAATGACTCGTAAGAAACAGATTGCTACGTTCACTGCTAGCACTGGACTTGTAGCAGGGAACATGCAGGAGAAAACATTTTGAAGACTATATTTTGTAACTGCAGAAGTATGGTTTCTGAACAAAAGTCACATGATTCATCATCGTTTCTTGAAATATCTTAATATGGTCTTATTGAAAGCTCAAACTGTATTCCAGACTGAGAGTTGACTAAATTTACAAGAGTAAATTAAGATAATTGGGAGATGTGTGTGCACATAGAATAAAATATTCAATTTCTGGGCATCTTTACTTTGGGAAAAAGTGCAAATATTTGATAGTGAAATATATGTGATTATGTAGTGAAGCAGATAATAGAATACAGTTTCTGTTTGGCCTATTGTCTTTTCAGAGTTCTATCTTGAATTATCTCTAAATGTGATCATTTACTTGAAGTAGACTTCTCTAACCAATCATAACACTGCAGAGTGAGCTAGAAAAAGGATACTGTGTGCACATGAGAAAGCTCAGTGCCTGAATACCTGTTCAGAACTAAATACAGATTCAAGAAAATGAACAGGCTATGTGGATCATTACTAAAAATCACTTGTTTTACAGCTAAGTGAATTAAATTACAGATTTGGGGAAGTTAATGGTTCTTGTATAAATTTTAAGATAAAAATTAAGAAGTGATTGACCATTTAGGAAGCAGGACTCACTCGCAATACATCTCAACACTAACTGTGATTTAGGTAAGACTGGAGGATTATCAGTGTGCAAACAAATTTCAAAATGTATATTCTACCTGCTCATTTATATAGATGTCTATCTTTTTAAATTTAGTTTTGTTTTTCTTTTTAGTTTGCTATCCTTTAAACTGTTTGTAATGCTGAGAGGATGAAAACTTTCTACCTGAACCTTCCTGTCTGTACCTCACAGTGTAAAAAGAAGATTTAGCCAAGGTCAAACAGTTCATTAAGCAATTCATGGTGAAGAGCCCACACCCAACATGCTGCATGAAGCTGGAGACCATATGACTCCATTACTCACACTTGCCCCACAGCAGGATAATCAAGACCTCATTAATGCTCCTCAGGAGAATGACTTCCAAACTGGAACCACTCCAAAAATTCGGGGTTCTTAATTAATGACAGTCAGCAATAGCTGTCCTTTATGAATGCTCTGATTCAGTCTCTGAGATTTAAGTGTCTGGTTATTCCTTTTTTTGCCAGCTTAAATCCATAGAGACATTTGTAGAACTGATCACATAAGCTTAATAAATTTCAGCCCTAATCGAAAATGTGATCCACTTAAATTCCCTTCTAATGACTTGCATGTAAAGGTGGCTGTGTATATAATTTTTAGATTTATACTATTATCCAAGTCACATTAAAAATCCATAGTAATAAGACACTTAGTAGTGCTTTAACTTTGAAGCCATATTTTAAAGAGAATGAGAAAAAATAACAGGTAGTCATTTCCTCATGATATCCTTGATTTACTGAAATAAATTAGCTTACTAAGAAATATTTTCATCAATTCTAGGAAGTGGCAGTGCCTATGTATTCTACACTGTGAAGGGTTTACAAGCAGTTTTGCCTTCTACCTGCATGCAGAGCTCACAATCTACAGAGAATTTGCTCATTCAGCATGAGCTCCATAGAGAAACATAGGCAATATGGGTATGCATTTTGTCCATGTACTTGTATGGCATAGCCACACATTTTGCGTGCAGGAGGAAGTTGTGCAGTAGCAACACATGCAGAATAAAATACACAGGGCCATCCATAGGAAACATAGGGGTTTTTTTGTTTGTTTTTTTTTTGTTTGTTTTTTTGCTATATATTTATGTTTCTCTTATGCCACCAAGGAAGAAAAACACATTGCTTTTATTTGAATTTCTCTTTACATAGTCATTTTCCACTTAGAAAACAAAAACATAGAGTGACATTTTCATACAGTGCTATACCATAAAAGATTTACGTTTCTCAACCTGCTCATGACTCTGTCTTTCCCCGTTCTGTCATACGTAGTGTGAAAAAAAGAAACTACAATTTAAACAAAAAAAAAATTTACAATAGCACTACAAATCTGAACTGTCTTTCAGGTCATTATTCATCAAAGATGGTGACTGAAATGTAAATTTCATGTTATTTACAATGGAAAAATACACTTATTTTGCATTTACACAGTATTTTCAAACAAGCTCCTACTAGTTGTTTAGCTCCGAATATAGCATTCCCAGTGTTGATAATTAATATAGTAATTATTCATACAAATCCACTTTGCATTCATTAAAACATATGGATTTCACTCTGATTGCCTATATGCACAGCTAGAACTCTTCGTTTGTCATGCTCTATATTTAAGCCAGAAACAGAACAATAAAATTTGGGTAACAAAGTGCTTAAAGCCTATCGGGTCTTAGGAAAGCCAAACCTGAATATATTAACCATAGACTCTAATAAAAAAGGGGAAAGTTTTGCATCACACTCTCACACTTATATTTTCTTGTTTCTAGTACAGAATTAGCATTAGAAAAAACACTGTAAGAAAAATGATAATAGCATATATGCATGTCCATACATGTATTTATGCATATGAGAATGTGTTTTTTTCTTTGCATTTCTTCAGCATTTTTATAATTTGCTCTGTAATCTGTTGATAAAAGCATATTCCTTCTTTATCAGTCTTAAAAAAGGAGGTCAACATGCATTCACAACACAATTTGATGGCACTTGCCTCCGATTCTGCAAATAGTAAAAGTCTCCACTGATTTAAGTGGTAGCAGAGTTAAAAGGAAGGTGACTGCAGTGAAAGCAAAGTTGAGAGTGGTTGTGTTAAGATATTAGCATTTGTAAAACCTGTTGAATTTGCACCAAAAAAACCCAAGCAAACAAACAACAAAACAATGTCCAAAGGAAAATGTGATTATTACTGTACACTTTCCTTCCAGTTCCCAAGGAGATACAGCTCTTTGGTAAGCTGCTCCACCTGGGCCACAGAAGCCAACACTGGTTTGAGATGACACTAAGTCAGAAGTGGATGAAAAATTTCTCAGAATGGAACCAAAAAGAAAGGATCTGTTGTTAATTGTGTGGATGATGATAACATCTTGAGTACGATTCAAATCTCAGTCCTTGGTTGATTTGGTTTATACTACTGCAACAGTAGCCTAACCTGCTGAAGAAGGCTATGGATGATAACTGTTTTTCTGTTCATAATGCAAGCTATTTGAGACAAAGCTTTCTTCATATATTCATGTACAACATTGATTATAGTCCCTGGATTGACAATTATTATGTAAATAATAAATAATACTTGAAGGAGGCATCATCACAACTGCTTTATGTAGAAAGGACTTAGTTCATGTTGATTGGCAGTATAGTGGTTGCATAAAATGAATTACGATGAGTGTTTAACAACAAAAAATCAAAGTTAATAACATACCTAATACCAGAGGATATAATTTAGGGGAGCTGATGTGTTTCAGATGGTCACGCAGCTGTATTTTATATATTTATGCAAAGATTATTGCTACTTACAATTCTAATTAATAATCACTTGAAGTAATAGGATTAAAAGTTGTCAAAATTCAGATCAAGTGAGGTTTAAGCCATATCAGCAGTAGCATTTTCCCCTCAGATTTCTTATTAACTAGGCAGAAGGGTAGCATGAATTTGTAATTATTTGTATGTATGCAAGGTTAAGTCTGCACTCTTGGACAGAATAAGAGGAACTCGCTCTATGGCAGGCCATTCTCAAAAAGAAAAAAAAAGAAAAAAAGAATAAAATGAAAAAAAGAAAGTGAAACTGTGGATATTAGCAGTTCCTATTATTGGATTCTTACTTCACTGTAAGAGAAACTATCATTAAATTATGACTCGTCAAATTCCTTAGATGCATATGTAACTTTAAAGAGACCCTTAAACACTTTAGGCATATGTATCCGATTTAGCACCCTCCCATTGCCTGCAATCTGTTTCACCAAAATTTGCCACTGTAGTGGAAAAAAAAAGACAATGCACAAGGCGATTATTAATTAATTAATTAATTTTAAAATGAAGTAAAGGGCCAACAGAATTTATATGTTTGTTTGAAAGCATTGTGTCTGGTAGATTGAAAAAGGTAGAAGTTAATTGTTTATCAGTGTTAGCTTATTTCTATACAAGTGAAAGTGAAAGCAAAGCAAAGAAGGAAAAAAGGACATTTTTATTTAAATGGTACTTGAAATAAATAAGTAAGTATAGAGAGAAGACAAATAGCTGAAGAGGAAAAAAAATCCACATATATTCGTGTTCATGTATAGGCAACATTTGACTTCAAACGTTCTGTTTTAAAATGTTTTGTGAAAGATTTTGCAAAGCCCTGACAAAGCCCCAGGAGAAAATTAAGCCAAGTGAGGAGGTCCCTTATCTTAATTTGGCTGATGTCTCAATAATCTCTGGAAGAGTCCAGAACAGTGCCTGAGAAACAGCGAGTTAGGGGATGGGGCCTGGTGTCACCTCCTTTGCTTTGGCTGCTGTCTAGTATGTCTGTCAACCCTGAAATTGAAGCCAACTACAGTTCCAAATAGGGGCTAGCTGGGGGAATGTCTCTTCCCTTTTTGCTTTGATATTTTAAGCAGGGGCTAGGGGGCCAGCTTACTTTCTTTTCTGCTGCTGCCCCCCCTTCTTGCTGCTACTTCATTCCTTCTATGCCCTCATGGAGCACCCATGTTGGCAGGCCTGGTGTTTTGTCTCAGAACTGGTAATCCCTCTACATCTTTTATTTCTCCTCCTTTTTTCTTTTTCCTCTTTTCTTCTTAAAGTTGTTAAATAACTCAAAGCTTACTTGAACTTCATATAAAATCGCACAATTTAAGAAGATATAATTGTGGGAGAGCCAATGAAAATACAATAACAATTTTGTAGAAATCTTCTATTAAAGTTGACCTTTTTTTCCTCATGTTTATGAACCTTGAGTGTCATTTCACTTTAATCTAAGGGGGAATTTCAGAATCTTGTCACCCCTCCCTCCTTTCATGTGTGGGATGTGACAGATTTCAAGTTTTATTTCTGTAACAGTGATGTTTTACAGCATCTGTAAAGACAAAACTGAAAAAAGTCAAACAAGTAGAGCTAAAAGTAGTGATGTACTACTAAATTTTGTGAATCTTCCTGTAGACTCAGAAGCACATAGGACAAACCGATGAATGTTATTAAATGGAAATTTGTGTTTATTTGTGTCATTGTTATAGTTACAAACAAATGGTGATGATATTTATATTTATTTTATATGCATCCACATAATATTCAGTAATCTGGTAAAAGGGTTTCAGAACTTGAAAATCTGGAGATGTCATTTTTCCTTTCTTTTCATATGTACAGGTTATTCCTCTCTTAAGTGAGGCAGACACTTTTCTGTTACCTACTAGTTGAGAAAGTAGCAGTAACCCACTTTCACTAAAATATCAGAGAGAAGGATAGCTTGTTAAGTCTAAATTTATGTGAACATTTTGCATAGCTTTAGGAGATATGACTAGGATTCATCAAAAGAAACTAGCAGAGAAACATGTTCAATACAAGAATCTAATTCTTCATGTAATGAGCAATTAAGCTGTGGAAGTTTTTGCTCGGAATGCTCTAAGTGTTAAATACCAACATAGGTTAGAAATCAACCTGACAATTTCTTGAAAGGAGAAACCCAGCTGAGGGTCATTTACTGCTAGAGAAATAAGTTTAAGAGTTTGAGGAGAGTCCCCTGGACTGCAGCATTTTAGGGATTAAGTGAAGATTTTGTGGCCATATTGTTCTTCTTCTATCCTCGTATTCTTGCCTAGATAGTCAACAACTCTCAAAGATAAGATATCAGCTAAATTAACTTTTGATCAGACTGAGTGCTATTCATTTTACTTTTTTAGGAGTAGTAAATTCTTAGTTCATAATAGAGTTAAAATAGTACTACAACATAAGGTTACATATAAGGAAAAAATCTTTTAGTGAGGGTGGTTAAGGCACTGGAACAGGTTGCTCAGTGATGTGGTTGATGCCCCATCCCCAGAGACTTTCAAGGCGAGGCTGGACCAGGCCCTGGGCAACCTGATTTGCTGTGGATGTCCGTGTTAACTGCAGGCGAGCTGGACTAGATGGCCTTCAAAGGTCCCTTCCAACTCTAAGGACTCTGTGATTCTATAACAAAAAAGAATGTTCTGTGTTTCTAGAAAAGAGGACAAAACTTGCATTTGTTCTTACAAGGGCTAAGCAGTGGTTTGTTGATGAATAAGTAAGTACTGAAAAGTTGAATGTTATTATCTAGAAATGTCTCTAGAATTACTTCAGTGTTCTAGGAAATCTCATTTTCTAGACTAAAGAGTACACAGTGCTTAAAATTCAGTGTGTTTTATGTTTTTTTCATTTAGTTTGATAATGAAAAAAACATATTATTCATTTAAAGTTTCTCTCTTGGATCCATGCCCCCAAGAACATCAGCAGCAAAATGACATGGGAATTTAAAATTTCATTTCTCAGAAATATAACTTTTGAAATTCACTTGCTATGAAAATTAATGTTAATGAATATTTTTGGTAATGCAAAAAGCCCATTAAAGAACAAGTATTTACAGAAATTAATGAAAGTAGAAAGTTCCTACAAGAATATTGAAAGCTGTGAAATACCCTACTAAATTAATCTGACCTGTTAAATTGAAGAATCTATTAGAAATTCATTTTAATCCAGTGCTAATACTATAGGAACACTTTAGATGACTATTTGGCAATATGCCACAGGGTTATCATTATGTTATAAGTCTTGGAAAGTGGAAGAAGTGTTTTGTTTCTTTTTCTTAAAATAAAACTCAAAGGAAAAGTCCTCAATCAGAGAAGACATGACTTTTTTATTCAAGGTAAAGATACATTTTGATTCTGTGGTCTGGAAAGGACATGACATAAGCTCCCCTGCCCAAACGGAAGTCTTTTCTTTTTTTCCTTTCTGCATCTACAAATATGAAGTCTATAGATGGTTATCAGTAAATTTGAATCTAGACACAGCTGTTCATCATTACTAAGAGAATGAAGAAAGAGATGGAAACATAGCCAGAGGAGTTAAATTCAAAACTGAAAATTTTCTTTTAACTTTTGTTGTAGATATGTCTCAAACACCTACAAGTTTCTTAGAGATGTATGGTTACTTTATTTATTTCATTTGATAGAAACATCTTTAATTTTCTCTGCTCCAGTGCTCAGCATATATTCTACTTCATAAAATGGGAATTTTCTTTTGTATCCATAATCCACATACATATGCCTGGTAATACAGATGTACGGACTTCTTATTCAAACATGAAGGCTGAAAATATGCCCAGTGCTCCCTTTAGGTGATACAGATAAAGAATATTAAAAACAAAACAAAACAAAACAAAAAACAATGGATTGAAGACAGCTTACTATACTTCTAATCAAGTAAATGTTTTTGTCACACACATATGTGTGACCAACAACAGTTTGATGGGTGCTTGGGGGCCAGGAAGATGATGCAGCTTGCAGACCTCACCAAAGCACCAGGGAGAGAGCAGCAGGAGGAAACATGCAATTAAGAAAACTCTAGAAAAGAATACTGCTTCTGCCCAGAGAGACACTTGGGATGGTGGTGGTTTACTGCAACCTCTCCACCCACACCATTCTTGAGAAAGGCTGATGCTTTGACTTTGGAGTTGGTAGGGTACCTGGGGAGTGACTGTGACAATAGTGGTAGGTACTAGTATGAGTTCTCTAATAATAATTTAAATTCTGTTATTAAGGCTTTTCATTCCAGTTAGATTATTTGCTTTAAACACAAATTGGGATTCTTGGCTCCATATACTTGTTGTGTTCCCTTTTGTTCATAATAGGATATTAAATTTAAGAAGTCCAGCATTAAGTACCCAGTATCTATCCTTTGTCACAGATGGAAAAACAATAAAATGAGTCATACGGAGAGTTTGTACTAAAACTAGGATTAGAAATTGCTGCTTGTTAGTTCATTCTAACTCATTTCTTTATACTTTGTTATGTATTTAAATAAAAAAATTATACAAAATAAGATGAAGTAAAAATAATACTTTAAGAAAACGTATTATCCTCAATTTTTTTTTGTTTTTAACAAAAATATTAAAGCAATCAATATTTTGGCTAGGATAGTAGAATGATAGAAACTGTAAAGCAGAAATCAAATATAAAAACGTTCCTTCTTCATAACAGCATTCAATGCTGCTAAGCATGAAGATAAATGATTACAACATCCAGAATACTCTTGCACGATTGTTGTAATAGGCGGTTGCGAGGATACGAAGTGTAACGAGAAAGGCCCCCTCCCCGAAGGAATAGGGACAAGTTGACCAAATAATGTACCCGTGATGCAGGGAAAATGGCAAACTAAGATGATCCGATAAGCTACCTTTTGATATGTCAGTAGATGGAAAATACTGCTTCATGCTTCACTGCTACATGCCTCAGCAAAAATATCCAATCAGCATTAAGGGAGTAAGCTTTAGATGGCAATAGTGGATAACAAGCATTATAAAAGTAGTGCTATACCTTTGAATAAAAAAAAGCTTTTCTTGCTGCTATTGTGTGTGTGTGTGTGTGTGTGTGTGAGTGTGCTTTCAAGTGGTGCCGAAACC
>NC_034412.1:31623593-31625556 GCF_002078875.1 Numida meleagris | reverse complement strand
CTCGACTCCGGTAGCCATTCTGCATGTTCGCAGCCATTCTGATGTGCCTGGTTTCTTTACAACTGGTAATGCTATGGCTGACAAAGTTGCTAGTACGTTTGTCTTTACAGTTCGAGAAGCTCGTGACCTTCATTCTACTCTTCATATAGGTGCTCGTGCACTGGCCAGAATTTGTTCTATCCCACTGTCTGTTGCACGTGATGTTGTTCAGGCATGCCCTCACTGTAATTCTGCACCAGTAATAGGAGCTGGGGTTAACCCTCGTGGCCTTGGACCATTACAGATTTGGCAAACAGACTTCACCTGGGAACCGCGTTTGTCCCCCCGCGCCTGGCTTGCTGTCACGGTGGATACTTCTTCCA
The DNA here is from genome assembly GCF_002078875.1 of Numida meleagris. Lineage (NCBI taxonomy): Eukaryota > Metazoa > Chordata > Aves > Galliformes > Numididae > Numida > Numida meleagris. The sequence continues at coordinate 31,625,194 of NC_034412.1, read as the reverse complement.
CTGTCATTGTAGCCACACAGCATGCAAAGGCTGATTCGACCGCAGCACAATGTCATTGGGCTGCTGCTATTGCTGTCATGGGTTTACCTAGTCAGATTAAGACTGATAATGGGTCTTGTTTCACCTCACACTCGACACAAGAGTGGTTAGCATTGTGGGGAATTTCTCATACTACAGGTATCCCCGGCAATTCCCAAGGACAAGCGATCGTTGAGCGCGCTAATCGCCTTCTCAAAGAAAAGATACACGTCCTTGGGGAGGGGGAAGGATACAGGGGTAAAATACCTGTCAGTAGACAGGCAGAGATATTAGCAAAAGCTCTGTATGCTTTGAATCATTTTGAATGTGGTGATAATAGATGAACACCGATACAGAAACATTGGCAGCCTAAGATTCTAGAAGAGGGACCCCCAGTCAAAATTAAAACGGAGAATGGTTCATGGGAATCAGGTTGGATGATTCTGGTTTGGGGGAGAGGGTATGCGGCTGTTAAGCGTCAGGATTCCGGGAAAATTGTCTGGGTACCATCACGAAAAGTTAAGCTGGCTATCGACAAGGGACTAACTGGATCATGAGCCTTCTTGTTTGCAGAATCTAATCCTGAGAATGCCCTGGAGACCACAACCGGAGACATCGGACAAGGAAGGAACAGAGAAGGAACCGCTCCTCAAAAAGTGGACGAATGTGGCACTTGGACGCTTCACGTTAGTTCTGCCTTCACTGTTGCCGCTTTTACTCTTGCTTTTGGTATTTGCTTTAGATCCTGCTTTCGCTTGGAAAGGAAATAGCTACATTAATATTACCCAAACAATAGCACATAATTTCAACCTATCAGATTGTTGGGTCTGTACGATGATGCCAAGGGGTGGTAGCATGGAAACTCCCCTAATGGGAATTCCAGTTCCGTTCTCAAATTGGAGTTGGCCATTTGATAATTTTCATCACTCCACAAGTCCTCAAGGATTTCATATATATTGGGCTGTAGGTGCATGTGGGCCTGGACAACACCGAACACGACTCCCCAATGGAGAGGAGTTGTGCTGGGGTACGGAAAACCCTTTGCCTGCATCTACAAGCCCACCACCATCAGCAGAACAGTTGTGTAATGAAAATAGTTTTCCTAGGTTTGAAATACAGTGGCCATGGGAATCAGAAGTGCTGAATAAAAACGGGAGTAAAAATTTAGGAAGCTTTAAAGACCTTCCTAAAAACATTACTCATTGTCCAGGATCAAAAGGAAATTGCCCTATCGCTATACAAATAGCATTAAACAATAGCGTGAGGTTTGGGTGCCCTCCAAAGGGCTTATGGTGGTTGTGTGGTGATGGATATGCAAGAAAGACTTTACCGGAAAGTTGGGGTGGTGCATGTACTGTAGGAGCCCTAGCACCGATCCTTTCTATGCATGATTGGACAAATCCCCTAACGGGATACCTCCGTACACCCTGGAAGAGGGTAGGGAGGGCATTAAACCCCTTAGTGGAAAAACCCACTAGTTTCCATAGTTTCGTTAGATGGTTCATTCCCTTTCTTGGGGTAAGCGAGCTAGAAAAAGCAATTGTTAATATTTCAGCTACCCTAGAAATAATAGAAAATGCTAC
>NC_034412.1:31616659-31622958 GCF_002078875.1 Numida meleagris | reverse complement strand
GTGTAACGAGAAAGGCCCCCTCCCCGAAGGAATAGGGACAAGTTGACCAAATAATGTACCCGTGATGCAGGGAAAATGGCAAACTAAGATGATCCGATAAGCTACCTTTTGATATGTCAGTAGATGGAAAATACTGCTTCATGCTTCACTGCTACATGCCTCAGCAAAAATATCCAATCAGCATTAAGGGAGTAAGCTTTAGATGGCAATAGTGGATAACAAGCATTATAAAAGTAGTGCTATACCTTTGAATAAAAAAAAGCTTTTCTTGCTGCTATTGTGTGTGTGTCTGTGTGTGTGTGTGAGTGTGCTTTCAATCCAGAATACTCCTGCACGATTGAAAAAATGGTGAAAAGACAGACTGAGTATATTTTATTCCACACAGGATTGCAACTGATAGCAAGCAAAGCACTAAATATAAATATAATGGCATGGATAATTTATATTCTCAGTGCATAGTTTACATACTTTTTTTTTTTTGCTTGATGCAGATTTACCAGCACATACCAAGATGTCTCCACATACACAAGAGAAGAACAGAAGTTAGATCCAATTTCACAGTGTAAAAAGTGCTCACGTTCTGGAGAGGCATGGATGATGAGTCTTGTTCTGTCATTCAAATCACAGGGCTGAAAACCAGGGCTGTTCCCCACACTGACCTTCACTGGGATATCAATGTACATAACAGATGGCCACTACCAGCATGTGCTGTATGATTCTGACACTTCACAATAAGCACAGGTGCCAAGTGCCAACCCTCCGTGCTAGTTCTAGGCAGATTTGGCCTCTGGGAATGATCCTGATTTTCTCCAGTCAGAAGAGTCAGCACCAGTAGTTTCAGCTGAGTTATCACGAGAGACTTGGTGTGAAACCATCTTCCTCCATTGTTCATTAGGGGAATTTCACCTGAGCGTTAAAGAATGATGACATTCTCAAAAAGTGAACTGAGCTCTTTACTCTTGTAACTTCTGACAGTGGGGCTCTTCAGCAGTTTTCCAAAAGGTTTGGGTGAATTTTACCTGAGATATTACTATTTTCCACAAATGTTCTTGCTGAAATTGTGATAGTTTGGTGGATTAATTCAATACTTTAACTTTGCAGTACAGTTAGTATGATCACAAGCTGTCTTTTCAACCCATATTGATGAACTGTTTTTACAACGGGCAAGATAATCATGTCAGAATTAAGAGTGACATTGTTATCAATGATGAGATGTATAAAAATGGCGTTTCCTTTATATGTGCAAGAATTTCACAATTTCATTTTTGTACCATTCTATTTTATCACAGGGGCCTTTTTTTTCTAGTGATTTCAGCGCTTAATTCTTGTCTCGCAGAAATTGTAAATGATGATCAATTAAGTTATATGAAATTACTCCTTTTAGGACTTCCAAAGCACAAAAACTTAGCAATTGCTCAGAATTCCTTTTTGAATGCAGTGAGATTCAAAATTTACTGCAATTTCACTATGCGTAATTACACTATTGTCAGGAAAGGTAAGCAACCAATTTTACAAGTTTGGATAAACAACCGTTTTATAAGTTTGGATAAAATATTAGGAAAAAGCCAGTTTTTCTCTTTGAAATAGTAGCTTTCCAGCAGTTATATTTCCCAGTTCTCTTTACATCCTAAACTGTATTTTAAAGACATTCAAATATTTTAGCCAGCTCTAGTCCCAGTCCAATGGTGTATATGACTTACGTGCATACGTATTTGTGATGCAGGACCTCATTTTGACTTCTACATGCAAAATGTATTTGCTTTTTCTTTCTGCAGAAATATATATATGTATTTAACTATATATATGTATTATATATAATTTGAAGAAAGAAAAAATATAGTAAGAGAGCAAAAAATAAAGAAAAGATATAGTAAGAGTTTAACACAGCTCCTGAAATAAATGAGATGTTCACTCTATTTAAAATATAGAGGAACAGATTTTTTCCACGGGCTCTTGCTATTTTTCCTGTTTCCCAGAAATATCTGTTCACAAACCTTTGATCTCACTAATTAAAAGGCAGTGAAGTCTGAACCTCCTGGTTGTGTGCAGATGACTGAGCCCTTAATCCATGTCTCCAGTTCCTGAACACCTGTTCTGCACTGTGTTCTGGAGGGAAAATGTGGTGTCTTCTGTTGCTAGTATAGAAGAACAGATAGATTTAGCAATTCTAAAATGGCTTAAAAGACGACTTTTCCTACAAGAAAGATTTCCAGAAGTCCTTGAATCACACTTGAAGAATCAGGAGACACAATTTATTCTGCCCTTCCTGTAACTATCTCCTTTTTCTCTATTATCTATGTTGTACTGTCACTTAAAATATTGCCTCTTGTTGCCTTCTTCTATACATGTGCTGCCATGAGCAATACAGCTCTGCTGATGTGCATGAAGTATATAAATCTCTCATCAAGAGAGTACCAAGGTTTCACTTCAGTTCAGTGTAGCACAGCTGTGGAGGATGACAGGGATATAGTGCCAGAAGTGGACCTGAACCTGGTCCCTGATGGGGGATGCTCTACCACCGTGGGTACAGGCTCCAAGCAAAGCCTTAGCTGTCCTGTTCATTTCCACTCCATTCCTAGTAAGTTGTTGTACATGGATCTGGACAGTTCTATAAAATAATTTGTGATGTTATAAATTATGTGATATTCATCTGTTCTCCCAAATGATGTATTCATTTTCCAGCCTCCTGAAAGACTGTATATGAAATGTCTAATGCTTCAGAAGGAAAACTTTAACTCATTTTTTGGATGAGTTAGCAACAGCTATGGTATTTATTATTCATTTTACATTTCTCTCACACCAAACATAAGGGTGCCTTTGAGTTTCTGGCTAATGCATTCCAAAGTCCCTTGGCCATCCCAGTGAAAAAGAAATCTGCTTTCAGACTTCACAATTTGCAAAACCTGGGCAAAAGTAAACCTACACATTTACTTGATAGAGGTAAGAAAGAATTTTCATTTTTTCTGGCTTTCACTGATCTTTTTTTAGTCTGTCAATGGTGTTTACAGTATTTTTTAAATAGGTGGAAAAATAATCAACCACTCAATAGATTTTCAATAATGATAGATAAAAAATAAAAATCCAGCTTGCCTCTCCTTTCATTTCTAATACTTTCACATTAGTTTTTCAAGAGACTTCCACTTACACCTACAAATAATTGGAGAATTTGTACAAATGTCAGCATAATTCATTTTTTATAGTTTGCCATACTCTTGTGGTTGTCATACTGACTCTCTCCATCATACGCAGATATTTGATTCTCTTATCACTCCTGTCACAGTTCCCCATTCTTTCTTTTTGCTTCATTGCTCCTCCTTCTAAGTAGTAGCTTGCCAGGACTTCGTCAGGTCTAGACTCACAGAGATGGATACCTGGATTCTAGCCTGGCTGCTTCAGCCGTTGAATTTCTTCTTTTGTGCATCTGTAATTCTTATGTCTGTGAGTTAGAAATTCATTATGCATGCAATTTCACATCTTAAGATTTTTTTTTAGCAGCCCCTAAGTAACAGGTTTATTTACTTATTTTTCAAAATGTCCCTTTGAACTCTAAATTCTCCTGTCCAGAAATTTGGTCCATCAGGAGAAAGGCCAGTTCCATCAGCAGGTACAACTTTGCAATTTTGTCTTTTCAAGGAATGTTCTTGAGAGTCTCAAATGGTTTGTCACTGAATTCCTTCCACTTCTCCAGCATCTATACTACCCATTATCATAGATCACACAGACTACAGGTAAGGGTTTTGAGGAAAATAAAAGGAAGTAGCAGATGAAAGGAATTTGATTTTTGCTTTCATGTGAAGGAGGGAATCTCTACTAGAAGGAAGTTGCCTGTAAACAGGTTCAGACAATATAATCTGTGTTGGCATGTCTTCATCTCTTATTAAATTAGATATCAAACTGTATATTGGAATAGGCCATAATTCTTCCTTACTAAACAACGTGTGCCTACAATCTATGAAATGTTTTTCGGTTATTGGTATTCCACATCATAACATCATGTAGTGGACATACCTAGTTCTCAGAAGAGAAGGACTACTACAGTCCCCACGGTACTTTGCTCCTTTGTTACCATTTTCCAGCCGGAGGGAAAAGATAGAAGCTCGCAGTATAAAAACTTGCAGATCACGAGACCTCGTCCTTTTTTCCGCCGTCTCTCGTCTTGGCAACACCTCGCTCTCCAGCCGTCTTATCGTCGGTAGTAGAGTAAGGCCTACCTTGATTTTGGGACATTCTCTCTCTCTGTATTGGATTTATCAGCTTNTGTGTTTTCAAGTGGTGCCGAAACCCGGGAACGTGTGTGTAACTGTGTGTAACTTTGTGAGTTGAGTGTGTTTAGACACTTTATTTTTGGCGTGTATAACCCGAGGTGATGGCGGGGCGCCACTTTATTTTTCGGCGTGTATAACCCGAGGTGACGGCGGGGTGCCACTTTATTTTCAGCGTGTTAAACCCGAGGTGACGGTGGGGCACTGACCATGGATTCTGTAATTAAGGTATTGTTGCAATTCTGTAAAGATTACTGTGGCAAGAATATGCCTTCTAAGAAAGAGATCACTGCGGTACTCTCTCGCTTAGAAAGGGAAGGAGAAATAGATACTCCAGAGGATGTACTTAATCATCAGAAGTGGGATTCTCTCACATCTGCACTGGCGTGACATACGATGAGCGTTCAGAAGGCGGCAGAATTAAAAACCTGGGGATTGTTTTTAGGGGCTTTACGGGCAGCCAGGGAGGAGGGAAAAGCAGCTATCGAGGTGCGAAAATTGTTAGGGCTTGAGGAGGGAGCCCGGAGCACCTCTGGTGAGCCTGACGATCCGGGGGGGGGAAAAACGGAGGGGAGATCTGGTGGGGGAGATGTCGTTATCAGGTGCTCGACAGAAGAACAGGACGCCGCGCCCACGAAGATCGCACCCTCCGCGCCCTCTGCAAACCCATTTCCGAGCAAAGAGAAAGATGGAGGTCCCCGGCATCTGGGACGGGATGAAACCCCACCGCCGTACCCGAGCCGGCAGCCGGATCAACTTACATATCCTTCTCTGAAAAGGGTGGTAGTAAGCCCCACTGGGGTAAAGTGCGGGTGCGGCAAACGAGAATGCCATTGCAATCGGGTAACTGATTGGTCGAGAGTAAGGGAGGAAGTTGAGGACAAGGGTCTGTCGGTGGGGGCATATCCAGTGGTGGTGGGGGATGAAGGCCTGACGTGGGTGCCTCTAGACCCGAAAGGCATTACTCGCTTATTAGAGGCAGTAGAGAAAAAGGGGCTGAGATCACCACTAACACTGAATGCATTGGAAGCACTGACGGCCCCCGGACCTATGCTTCCCTATGATATAGTTAATCTCATGCGAATGGCACTTAAGCCGGTACAATACACTCTCTGGAAGGAAGAGTGGACATCCGAATGTAGAAAGGTGGCAATATTAGCTGAAAGAGACCCGAATCATCCCGTGCATGGCACGGATGTGGCCAGGTTAACAGGAGCGGCTGTAGGGATGGCTAATCCCCATGCCCAAATAACTCATTTACGACCTGGAGAGCTATTGGCAACTACAGATGCCATGATCGATGCATTTAGGAAGCTGGCACATAATGCTGAACCCCCAACCCCTTGGACAGACATTTGTCAGGGGCCCACTGAGTCATTTCAGGAGTTTGCCGATCGGCTGATAAGAGCAGTAGAAGGATCTGATTTGCCTAAAGCAGTCCATAATCCTGTTATTATGGACTGCTTGAAACAAAAGTCTCATGAAGATATCAAAGCTTTACTACGCTCAGCCCCTGATAAGCAGAACACGCCAGGAGAGATTATTAGATATGTTCTAGACAAACAAAAGGCAGCCCCTGTCACTACTGAGGGGCTTGCAGCTGCAATCCAGGAAGGTATAGTCTCTGCCATATCGGTGACAGGCCCACAGGGAACACTGCAGGCAAGGGGCCCATGCTTTGGATGTGGCCAGCTCGGCCACATCAAAGCACAATCTAGAGCCCCGAGGGGGGGTGGCCAGCGTGATAAAGGAGTGATATGTCAATTGTGCAGCCGAAGCGGTCATACCGCCCGACAATGTTATACGTACAAAATGGGTGGAAAGGAAAGGGCTCAAAGGGAGTCGGGAAACGAGAGTGGGGAGGGCCGAGTGGCCCAGGGCTCCTCCCCTTCTCTCCCAACCGGGCCAACTGGACAGACCCCACGCCCAGCCCCATGTACACGCCCTCCGTGGCATTAACTCTGAGCACCCAGGACCGCCCACTGGTTAAGATTATGATCTCCTATGTAGGAGATTTTCCTACCAGTTATGCAGGGC
>NC_034412.1:31583006-31615691 GCF_002078875.1 Numida meleagris | reverse complement strand
TCCTCAGATTGTTGCCGCTGTTCTTTGCTCTCAGGGCCATCTCCCTACCCTTTTCCCCTTTCCCCTTTTCCCGGGACGTGGGCCCTTGGGTCCCCCGTCCCCTTCGTCACGGAATCGGGCCTAACACCCGTAAACCGTTGACAAATACAAATAATAGTAACAATAATAATAATAATAATAAAATCTTTTTCCAACAACAAAACATGCTTGTCCAGTGGGGTATATTCTTCTCAAGCATGTCAAAAATCTTTATCCCTTTAACATTTGCAAAAGTTTTTGCTTCTGTCCTCATGAGCCCTGTTGTTTTATTTAAAGCTGGAAAGGGTAAATGTTGATGCAAACTCATTTGCATCAAAAATACCAAGCTAATCGCAAAGTAATCTAAGAACAAATACTCAAGGATCCAGAACACATAATTAGCCATATTCTGTTTCAGTGTATATTAAATGAAAGCCAAATCCATAGTCATATATCTAAGGCTGTATCCTAGAAGTTGAGAGGTTATGTAGTTTTATTAAGTTTAGGTTTAGATATTTCATTTATTGTGATTCATTGTTGATTAAATTGAAAGGTAATTTATCTCTAACTCACAACCTATGTTTTTGCTTAACAGAAAGTAAAATGAACTTGAAACAAGAGCTTTGTTCCAAATAACCTTAAGCATTATTTGTTAAGAGAATCTGAATCAAGCAGCTAGATACTATGAAACATTACAGCGAGTTCAGTAAAAATAATAAGCTTACAAAAGAAACGATACTTGATTGTAAAAGATTACTACTTTTGACTACTTCAGAGACAAGGAGGTCAAAGCGATACAGTACGCAGAGCAATCTGATAGATATAATGAAAGAAATCAGCTCCTTTTGTCTGCCACATGGAGGAGACTGAGGCAGCAGACAGTTCTGTGTCCAGTCTTGGTCTCATCTTCTTGGTGCCAATATGCCCCTTGTGACAGAGTAGTAAGGAACTTGTTCCAAAATAAGATGGAAATCAATTGTTTCTATCTCCAGAGTAACTGTCCTCTTCTGAAGTAGTGCATTTCACTGTGAGGATAGAAGGGCATAGCTTGAGAGTTACTCTTGCTTATTTTTCTTCCCAAACATCTCAGCCACAGAACCATTATTCTCTCTTGCTTGCTTGCTATGGCCACTATCCAGGGTACTATTGGGATTTTCAGTGTAAATTTAGGGTACACTGAGCTGAGAAGGCCTTTTGCATTCTCTTTGTCTGGATTCCCAGATGGTTTGAGTTTCTCAAGGAAAAGCAAGTTTGCTCCATGCAAGGAGTTCTGAGTAAGAGTGGCTTTCAAATAAGCAGAATGTCACATATCTAAAGCTACATTTACGATCAGAATTTTTAAGGCTCCCAGAATTCAAATAAAATGTCAAAGTAGAATGTACTGCCATGGATTTCAATGGGAGATTAAATGCTTTTTGAAACTAAATCTCATTAAGTACTTGCATCATCTTAAAATAAAAAACATGTTGAATCTAAGAAGTTGTTACTTTGCAGACATTCCCATTGACTTACAAAACATCCCCTTAACTAGCCCAGGCTGGAAATTATTCAGTCCAGCTGGCAGGAATAAGGATCAGCTACCTTTAGTCTCTTGGGCTCTCCTTGCTGCTAGCTAAGCTACTGTTGCTCTTATGGACCTTTGGGGTGCAGAGTACCACCTCAGGTGCGATGACTAGATAACCCTGTCTAACAAGGGTTTATTTATAAATGCAAGGCTTGCTCCTGTTTAAGGTAGGGACAATTCTTGTTGCTGAGTTTACTGTGAGAGGAGGGAAATTACTTCAGTCTGATAAGATGATCTTCATCATAATTATAAGGTATGTGTAAGTATGTAGGTATGGTGTTTTCATAATATCTAAGAAGTGCTTGCTTGTTTGTTTTTTTAAATAAAGCTAATATTTTTTTCTAGTTTGATGCTCCAACATATTGTGAAGAAGTTTCTTCTGCACTTGATTTTCTTGATTTAAGTTGCTCTTTGTTAAGTCAGTGAAACAGCAGAGTTACAAGGACTTTACTGTCGTTCCATTGTGGTATCATTTTATCTGTAAAGCCACTCCTTAATATTTCAAGTTAATAATTTAATTTTAGAGATCTGGACCTCTTCAGTTTGTTTATGTGATAACTAGATTTATAAAATATATATGATGTACTATTCATTGTTTATTTGTCCCCTATAGTTCAAAATTTCAAAGCTCTTAGCTTTTTTTTTTTTTTTTCTAAAGACACTTGTGAAAAATAAGCACAAATATGTGACAAGTTTTTCTGTGTGCTGTGTGCTCTAAGTGCTCAATGAACATGGGTAAAAGCAAAGACTGGTAGCTCAGGATAGTCTACATATGGATTTAGGTAATAGATTTTAGACAACTGTCAGGATGCAAGCCAAAAGTTAATTTTAATTCAGTTCTTGAAATACATTTTCTGTGCACGCTTTGTTTCTTTTATAAAAACAAATGTGTTTGTTAAGTCGTTTTTTTTTTTTATATATTAATGTATGTTTAAAAATGCTGTATCATTGAAAGTTTTTATGTTATTTTTCAGACATACTAAATGGCATGGCTAGTGCCGATGAAATGAAATTGTAGTGAATCTAGGCTGACAGTCTGCTTTTGAAAGGTGTAGCACTAGATCAGAGTTCATGTATTAAAACATTTACTCTGAATGATCAATTGATGTACAGGATTTCAGCATCATACTTTGTCCTCCAAAGGTAATGTACGGGCTTGACCTGGTTATATTTCAATGAACTTTTCATTTTCATGGCTCATCGCTGAGGCTTACAATGAAGATATATTTCTTACTTGCTACTAAGTTTTTTTCTGGTAGAAACATGTTGTCTTACACTTCTACCTTTGAAGAAGGATACATCAACTTCGTTAATAAACATTTAAGTTCAAATTTAAGACATTATTTTGTTCTATAGAAATAGCTCATAAAAACTGTGGTGGCAACAGTGTGTTCCTGGTCTGCTGCTTGAATTTTTGATTCTGAAATCTCTACTAAAAAGCATCCATTATTTATAATGGACCGTTGATGGATTGAATCCTGGGAAGTATATGTCATGGACAAGTTCAGTTAAGTGTAGAGACTTACAGTCTCCTATTTAAACTTATCTCAGTAGTCATGATTGTGTGTTATTCTTTAGATTCTTTTCCTAGAAGGACGTTATGTGTGGAACAGCTGTTCTTCTCAGTTTAGAAAGTACTGAATTTAACTAGTGAATGGAGTTTACAAATGCCTAGAAAGCTGTGAAGATAATATTTCAGTGTTAGAAGAACATTTCTCCCTCCTGTAATTGCAAAGCTATTACATGTAGATTTATTTTACTGTTTAAGTATGAATCTTGTATTGGCAAAGTGATATATAAATGTGGAAAGTTATATTGAATCAGGAGCATACTAGAGACACAACTGTGACTCACACAAGACAAATGGCCTTTTGAGTGCCTAATTCAGAAAGAACTTAACCAAGAGCAGGCCTGTGCTAATTGCTCACATGGCAAAGATTTAGCTCCTCAACTCTTAGACAAGCAAATGACAGTACATTAGCCTGGCTTTGGCACAGAGGTATGTGTAGCGATGCTAATTCTCAGATGGGAAGAGTAGCCCTTTGAAAATTCATAATGCATGCTTAGATGAACATTAGACACAGCTTTCTTTTTCTCTTAATCCCTGTGTATTCTTTAACAACAGAGTTGCTTTAAAATAACTAACAATGAATGATAGAATGGTTAAAGCTGGAAGGGACTTCTGGAGTTCCAACATCTGTTCAAGCAGAGTCACCCAGAGCAGGGTGTTTATGCCGATGTAGAGACTTATGAAGATCTCCAGGGAGGAGGCTCCACAGCCTCTCTGGGCAACCTCTCTGTGCCCATGTTCCAGTACCTGCACAACACAGAATTCTTCCTGATGTTCAGGAAGAATCTCCTGTGTCCCCTTTTGTGTCCACTGTCATCTGTCCTGGCACCGGGCAACACTGAAAGGAGCCCAACTCTGTCGTGTGCAAATTTAGAGAATCTTTTGTTAAAGGTAATATGATTTTCAGCTAATAATTCTACACAAAAGGATTTTTTTTTTAAAGATACTACTTCATAATAAATCTTTAAATCTTAAGAACATGTTTCAATTTTAGCTTCTCAGGAGCAGTTCCTCTCATTTTTGCTCCATGAAAACAGCCACAGTACTATTACATTTCTCAAGTAGGATGACTCTTAAATCCACAAAGGACTTTAAATATTGATTACTTTTATAACTAGCATTTGTTATATGGGTATTCATGTGATGTGATTTTTTTTTTCCTGTCAAATTTATCACAAAGTAAATTTTACTAACATGATTACTTACAGAAAATGAATAAAATACTTTAGAAATGCCATAGAAATTGATGTATTGCTTTTATTGAAACAAGTATTTATAAATACATTTTTATTATATTTACCCTCTTATTCTTCTTAGAACTCAAAGAAGAACTTTTTAATCTGCAGCAGCCATTATATGAATGTGGATGATTGAAATGATATGATGATTTGCAGCTATGATATTAGTAAGCATAACTAATCATTACTCAAAGTAAAGCTTGATTTTCTGAAATATCACAGAACCTCAGCTGGAACTTACAGGCTGCAATTTTCCTCCCAGATAATTTGTTTGTGCTCAGTACAAACAGCTCATTAGGAGTCTCTGTCAGTATACATGATTAGTTGAACCACAAACCTGAAGTCAGGCTATGGTATGCCAGACTGATAACTTGCATGTTTGTATTCACGTTGTTAGATGTTCGAGTGCAGTGACATCTCCTTGTGGGAAAGGCTGTGATATATGTTCTCTGCACAGAATTTATAAAGTTGATAAATCTATGGCTTGAGTTCTCTTCTCTAGAGTTTGGACACTGCATACTTGCATGTAAACAGAGTAAATGGTTTTTCAGTTTGAACTGTGAGGAGTTCAGATATTTGACTCAAGGGATAGAAATAGTACTTTGTCTTCACGTTAAATAGCCATCTTCCTTTTCAGTGTCTGAAATCCTCTTAATTTTCTTTTCCTTTCACATTGAGCTACAAGACATGAGGTGCCCTTGCTTAAAACTAAAAACAGATCTTCAAATCTGACTCTTCCTCCAGATATCATCATTATTTCTCAAGGACATGACTGCTGTCTTGGTGTTGGATTTTTGGCTGGCAAGGGATCACCACTTGAAGAGGAACAAAGATCACCTAATTCAACTGTTTACAGGTGTACCTGGCACCACTCCCAATGTACAAGGTGAGGGAAATGAGGTCTAAGAAAATATGTTCATGAAAGAAAGGAAGATGGATTTTGTACTTTCTGAGCTGCTGACTCAGCAACCTAAGGATGCTTAAAATACGGGTGTAGAGCTCGCTGGAGTTGGAGATACCATTCTTATAACGCCTGAGGCACGTCTTTTACCCTTTAAAGCATAGTCACTATTTCGTATGCTTATGAGAAAGATAATACAATGTGAAAGTGCTCCTGATAGCAACTTCAGTTTTAAAAAATATCTTACTTGGCCAGTTAATAAGATACCATTAACATCCTGAAATAATGAAATATTTTATTGGGCAATGCTCAGCAGAATTGCCTCACTGCTGTTAAAAATATTTATAAAATGAATTTGAAGGGCATTGTAGCCCATTAACGTCATCACTCCTGACATATTATCAGGACAACATACTACAATCTAATGTTATTTAGCAAAAACTATCAGCTAATGCCAGAACCTAGCAGGGACCGTGCAAAGTTATTTAGCTAAGTTGACTTTTAATGCAGAGAATAAGAAAAAGACAGCTTACTCTAGAAATACATTATCCTTTTTATTATCTGTATGTACTTATATATTTTAAACAGGAAGGGGAGAAAGCTATTAAGTGTAGCAGGAAGGAGCATATAAAAACATCTAGTGGATTGATTTCGAAGACATTTTAAAACTGTGAAATGGAAATTTATGCATATTTATTGGGCTTTAGTTTCCTAAAATTTCATGGTATTATGCCCACCATAGTAAAAAACATTATTCATGTTGTGGATTTTCTACGTAATTTCCTTGTGATAGTATGTGATTATACTTCAGGAAAAATCAGATGGGAAAAATACAGTGTGCAGTGGGCAAATGGGTGGTGGACAAGAAAACTCCTCCCTTCCCTTACTTTTCTCTGTCTGCAATTTTCTGGCACAACCTCAGAATCTCTGACTCCAGCTGAGCTAACTCCTGGCTGCTCCCATTCTCCCTCCTGCCTTTGGCTTCAGGTTTGTGCTCACTGTCTTGTATGGGCTCTGCAATTTGTGCTAGCCAGGGATACCAAAGCAGCACAAAAATGAATCGCTTGCTGTGTTGGGGTGTTGGGGCAGCCTTCTGCCAAAAAAGGGCACCAAAACAACCTAGCCCAGGACAGGTGTGCTGGATGCACTGCCTCACTGGAGTGGGGGGGAGGTTTTGGTACTGGGGCTGAGTGTGAGTCCCCCAGAGCTGCCCTCTCTGCCCTTTGACTTGCAGGAATCTCCAAATGTCTCTCTGGAGACTTCTTAATCAAGTCTGGAATAGCACAGAGATTATACCGGAGATAATTTGGTGCTGCTCTTAATGATGTAGAATAATTTTTTTTTCCCAGGTGGGGAACATTTGACTTCAGCAGGATTAGTAGTCTGAAGGAATGTTTCTTCTTACAAGTGGTCTTGTTTAAATAAGCTGTGTTTGACAGAGAAGGCTACAGTGTACTCCTGTGTGTTTCCCAAGACTGCAGAAGGATGTCAGGGCTATTTCCAGTTCCTCCTGTTAGGTTAGCTTCAAGGAATCACAAGCATTAACAACTCCTTTGCTTTGAGAGCCCTGGCAAGGATTTCTGCTTCTCCCCCTCTCCCATATCTTTAATCACACATTAGGCCCTGGGTGGACTATAAACCAGTAAGTCTGCACTAATATGACAAACTGATAGTATCCCTGAGTTTCCTATGATGGAGAAACAAGGCGACATGGCGTACTGACTAGTGGAACATTCAGCTATGTTGATGTCACCAACACTAGATTGGGAAAAGGGACATTTTCGCTAAAGGTAGAGACAACTTTGAGGGATGCAGAGAAGAGCAAAAAGAAAGAGAATAAAGCTTTTAAACATAGGAATTAATACATTTCCGAAGTTCAATTTCAGCAAAATAAAATGATGAATGCACGTCAGAAATATGCTTGTATTTTTCCTTAGAGATGAGAACTCTGCCAGAAACTTAACCAGAAATATTTTTGAACTCTTCTATACTATATTCAGACCAGGAAGGTCATCCATAAATGGTGGAACACTTGCCATGCTGTTAAATAGAATCATAGAATGGCCTGTGTTGAAAAGGATCTCAAAGATCATTGAGTTTCAACACCCCTGCTGAGCGCAGGGTCGCCAACCACTAGACTAGGCTGCCCAGAGCCACGTCCAGCCCTGCCTTGAATGCCTCCAGGGACGGGGCATCCACAACCTCCTTGGGCAACCTGTTCCAGTGCGTCACCATGCTCTGAGTGAAAAACTTCCTCTTAATATCTAACCTGAACCCCCCCGTCTTAGTTTAAAACCATTCCCCCTTGCCCTATCGCTATCCACCCTCGTAAACAAATACAAAACAAATAGTAACGTACTGAGAAAGATGCCATATTTGGATTATTGGAATGGTAAAACTGGACTGTTCTTTCTTTATAAATTTAACAGTCATAAAATCTTCTCTGTCAGATATATAAATTACCAAGTCTCTTGAAAAAACCGTCTTGTTTTGTTCAAAGCTCTTTTGCTGACTTCTTCCAATCCAAGGTGTTCCTATGCTGATAGCATCTTGTTCTCTTAAATGAATTTCTTGTAAAAAGTTGATGTCAGCTTTTTCTGTTTCAACAATTTTTTGTAGTCATAACTTTCAGCCATTTATGTTCCACATTACAAATTCAATTATTTTATTTGCCATCATTCACCTCTGTAATATTTGACCATTTGATATACCATGCAATGTCATTGTGAAGATTTAGCGTAACTATAAAGAGACCAGCATATTCTGAAGCTATTTGTTTGGAGATGTTGATTTTCAGAGTAGTTAATACATCAGTATAACACTTGGAAACATACTTGAACATTTTGCATATTTTGACACTTTATCTTTCTAAAGCTAGGATAGCCCAGTTTCTCATTAGCAGACTCTGCTGGTTTCTTATATTGCCGGTGAAATATTTATCAATAACAATAATTCATTCTTGTTGTGAATTTTTTAATTGAAAAAATAAAAGTTGATGTACGGTGATAACTAACACAGATTTGGATCAACTACTATCAAAAGTAACGGCAATGTGAGATTCTTTCTTGTTTTCCTTCCATGCTATGCTGATGTGGTTTTAAAACAAACAAACAACCTACAAACAAGCTACTTTCTTTTTTTGGCCTTGAAAAATTCTATTACTGACCAGTCATCATATCCAAATTTCCCTGGCTGATGGAATCTGACAGGATCACAGCCTGTGGGAATATGGCTGCAGGCCAATTAATTTTTTTGTTCTTGTCAGGCATACTCAAAAGGGTAAGGCCATCTGCTTTCCAGCAATTAGATACTCCCCTTTCAATTGTAATATACTGTGACTCAGATAATTTATTCATCCCAGGGTAAACGTATACATTTGCAGTACAGTGGAAATGAGGCGAACTTAGCATGACACAGGAATAAATAGCTCCAGTGTCTCTTGTCCACACAGCTCCTCAGCTGCTCACCCACACAGTCCCTGTGAACCAACCTGTCTTCCCACCTCCCTTCTACCGCTCTGGCATGTAAAAGAAAGCCATCATTATTACCTACTTGCCTGAGGGGCTCTAGAATTCAATGGAAATTTGGCTGAAATGTTTTCAGCAGCCCTTGAAGATGTAAGTAGATGGCTTTCAGAAGAGTAAAGAGCAGATACAGAAGAAGTGGCTTGCAAAGCAATAGAGCATCAAGTAACTCAAATTGAATGAGGGGTGTAGACCAATTAAATGAACAAAGAAGACACACACACACACCCTACTCCTCTCCCCCACCTTTAGAGAGCGAGCAGCAACCCCACAGTTGTGGTGGTGCAGCTTGCAGACCTCCCCGGGGCACTGAGGAGGTAGAAACAGGCTGGAAGGAGGAAACACAGACAAGCCCAAGCAAATCCTAGAACCTGCCACAACACCACGTCTATCCAGAGAAGCTCTGGTGGTGCTTGGCAGTTTTATGCAACGTCCTCCCGTGTCATCCTCCAGGGATGTTGATGCAGTCGACCTTGGTGCCAGGAGGGTATGTGGGAGGTGAACTTGACACCAGACAACAGTAGGAAGTACTGGTAAGTATTACCATATAGTGATTTAAATTCTGTTATACATGAAGATTTTCTTTATCAGTTTGGACATAGAGCATTAATAGTGTTGTAACTGGACTACTAATATCTGTTCCTTGTGTTTTGATTAGGTGGTTAAAGTGTGAATTGGTCAAACAGCAAGTTCTTGGCTCTGTGTTTATGGCAAATTCCCTTTTCTCCACAACAAAATTTTCCATGTAACAAGTAGAAGAATTTTCTGCTTTGCTAGAAGTTTATTTTATGTGAAAATAGGAGCTTTGACCGACTTTGAAGCACTTAGTGTAGAAAGAACCAAAACTAAAAATCCCAGGCTGCCATAAGTCTGAGGAAAGAAGTCTTGTGAATAATAGTGTAGCATCTGGGAATAATCTAAGTCTGTCTTCTTCATCATTTTTTTTTCTATAGAAGCTAATTATTAAAGAGTGGATGTTTAATTAAAATTTCTCTGGAGAAAGCTTCAGATTCTAAGGTCTTTCTTCAAGATTTGGATAAAGTATGGTACAAAACTGACCAGAAGTCTCTCCTTGACCACATGCTTTGTGTTGCTCTCAAGAATACATATCAATCAAATTTCACTGGTGTAACGGGTTTTAGAAAGTATGCATCATTTTATATGTATATATAAAAGTATTCCTAGAAATCAATCTTAAGCTATTATTTGCATGGATATGGTAGGAAATGTTGAAATGAGTCAGGAACTAAAAATATCAAAGGACGTTTATCGGAATTAAGAATATCGGTTCCCACAGAGCAGGTCCTAGAAATTAGAGTGTTCCAGGGAGAAATTAGAAATTCTTGGTCATCATGGAAGTCAGTATGCTAGACCCCATACTTTTGTGGATTAGCACTGAAATCGATAAAGCTCTTGTAGCTTGTCATAGCTTCTGGTGATGTTAAATTAGAGTAATATTTATGACGGTATTTTCTAGTGTTCTGTCTCGGAAATGTGTAGATGGTCAGAAGGGGTCTGTTAGCTATAGAAACGCATTAAGAAACATTAGGCAGGAATAGGAGGAAACTAATGGTGAAGATGACATGGTTATAGCTGTGCGTGCATACTTGATCTGGAAGTACTTCAGTAGCATTAACAGACTGAATCTTTAAGGAAGGAGGCAGTGTACAGAGCCTTACTGCAGCGTTTTCCATCTGCTAAGAAGTTAGATGTTGCCATTAATTCCATAGGCTCATGATTTAGCACTCTCTCACACCTGATGCTTTGCACGTGCCCCCTGGCAACCATCAGTTGCAGTGGAGACTGAAATTTGTCTTGCTTTAGGTGAAACAAAGTGATATTTACTGAAATATTAAACAGGAGAACAGATTGCAAAACCCCAGGCTAGACATCATCAGGAGCTTCGGAGACTTCTTCAGGGCAATTTTTTTCTACTTCACTTCATAAGTAGGATAAGGTAAACACCTACCCTTTATGAGCAAACATTGCTTCTTATAAACCCATAGGCAGAAGATATTTACTTACTTACAAAAGAAAGTTAAATTCTGATAGAAACATGATGTATATTATCTCTAACTTAATGGAAATGTGAAGATTCATTTCCATTTTATGGAGTGAACTTGCTTCCTACAAGTTCTTTGAAAATACATTCTTTGCTTTAAAATCTTCAGTCTAGCTGAATTGAGGTTGCAACCCTAAAATGTTTCCTAACACTAATCTCACATATTACCAGGGTGATAATAACTTTCTTCAGCTGGGAATGGTGTAAAATGAACAGTGAATTGGACTGCTGATCTTTCATTTTTGTTCCTTCAGTCACCTTTTCTGAACATATATGCGATTAAATCTTTAGCCTAGAAAGAAGAACAAAGATTTGTAAACTCAAAGTAGTATTTCCAGAAGATAAAAGCAGGTGAAAAAGGTAGATTTTGTTTTCTCTGTATTTCCTAACATTAATAATTGCCATCAAAAAGTGGGGAAATCCCTAAGACTAATGAGGGACTCAGAGAAGGGATTCAAAACCTTTTCCAGATAAAAGTTTGTTCTTGAGATCTTCCTTTCTTCTGAGTAATTCTTATGACAGTGTTTCCTCTAGGGAGTGTGGGAATATTTTACTTGAGATATACAACTAAACTGGTGTAAACTCTTTTCATTTACAAAAGGACATGGGTGAACCATGGGTAATGTTATTGTACCTAGTGTTCAATTTCAAAGTGATATTTTCAAATGCAGTGGCATGCCCACACTTCCCTGGAATGCAGAGCCCATGACTGAGACTGGTAAATCTCAGCACACTGGCTGCAGACACCTGCACTGAATTTCCAGAAGGAGGACATATTTGCTGGAATACTTTTCTCTCACAGAATTGCACTATGGATCTGAAATAAGCATGTGTGTAATAGTTGGATTTTTATGCTGAAATTCTTCTGTGCATGTCAATTTACTGAATTGCTCTGCTGGCACAGTGGTGCAAGCTCAGTACTGTTCTTTTAACATAGTACAAGCAGTTAGACTAATTCACACCAAGAATCCAGTCTCTTTTTGATAGTCAGAAACATAATGTGATTTATTTTCTGTTTTTTTTTTTTTTTTAAATCATTTCTGGAGCTAAGGCTTTGGGAGTTTCTGTGGTGATCTAAGGCCCTTGTTGAAGTGGGACTCCAAACTCAACTCCTGGGGAAGTCTTACTGCAGTGTTGTAGCTATAGGTGGGTTTGGGACTTGTGCTTGCTGCTTCTCCCTGCTCTATTTACAGATGGTTGCAGTTTCTCTTTGGTTTAGATGACATCACTGGAAGTCAGACACAAGATGCTGTATATGCAGTTGAAACAGTGTTTTCAGTTTGGTACTGCAAACCCCATCATTCATTTATTTCTATGCTGTTCCAGTATGATCTCTGCAAGTCAGCTGTCTTGTATATCTCTCTCTTGCCCTTTTTATTCCCCTCAGCAGGAATTGCTTTGCAGTCCGAAATCACCTGAATTAGGAGATGGCCACAAACTTGAATACCGGCTCTGAGCTGCTGACCACCTTTGAGGCAGTTTCTGACCTGACCCACATGTCATGGTTCAGGCTTTCTCTGTGATAGTCACGGTGTGAAGCATACAAGTCAGATGCTGTAATCTGAAAAGAAAAAAAAGACAGACCTGATCTCAATTTTACATCTTGGATCCACTGAGAACTGTGGTATGGTACTTGATTCTTAATACCATGAGGTACTTCAATTCTCTTTCTCCTCTGTAGTCACTGGAACTGCTCAGCATTCATCTTTCAATGAACAGTATGCCTTCAACATAAAGAGGAACACTGCTACCAGCTTTTATGTCAGCATTGTTTTTGCATAGATTCAATTATTTTTGAAGTGACTTGATCATTCCAGAACAGAAAATGTCCAGATAAGAGTAACACTTTCTATTGGAAATACTTAAATTGTGATCTGCATAATATTTCATATTTAGATTCACATTTTCAGGATTATGCTTTCTTAAGAACTCATGCCAAGTATACTTACAGATCTTCTTTTGTAGCTGTCAATCCAGAAAGCAGCCGTCAGTGAGATATACAGTACAATGAACAACAAAATAAGGGAGCAGAAACTTTCTTGTCACGCTGTTATCTACCTTGTCCACAATAGCAATATTTCACTATATGCATGTAATATTTTAATATATATACATATAATATTTCAAATATATATATTACACTTTTATCTCATTATGACTGTGACATATATTTTCTGTTCACTTTTTTTGTGTTGCAAATAATTTAAGACATAAAAAGAAATCCAAAATACAGTAAGTGTTGGCAGAGCAGTTTTTTTGTTGTTGATTGGTTGGTTGTCTGGTTGCTTTTGTTTGTTTTTATTATTTTTTCTTTGTGACTTTTTGTGCTAATTTGACTTTGACGTGGTCCCCCACCACATTCTTACCTGTAAATTGGAGAGACAAAGATTTGAAGGGTGGACTATTCGGTGGACTAGGAATTAGCTGGAAGGTCACAGCCAGAGGGTTGTGGTCAATGGCACTATGTCCAGGTGACAAGAGGTGTCCCTCAGGAGTCAGTCTTGGTACTGATACTCTTTAACATCTTTATCAGTGACATAGAGGATGGGATTGAGTGCACCCTTAGCAAGTTTGCTGATGACACCATGCTGAGAGGTGCAGTTGATATGGCAGAAGGAAGGGGTGCCATCCAGAGGTAATTTGATAAACTCGACAGGTGGGCCCACGTGAAGCTAATCAGGTTCAACCAAGCAAAGTGCAAGGTTTTGCACTTGGGTCAGGGTAATCCCAGATAGGTATACGAACTGGGAGAAGAAATTCTTGAGAACCCTGGAGGCGTTCAAGGCCTGGTTGGATGGGGCCCTGGCAGTCTGATCTAGTAGCTGATCTAGCGGCTGACAACTCTGCCTGTGGCAGGGGTGTAGGAACTTGATGATCCTCGAGGTCCCTTCCAACCCAAGCCATTCTATGATTCTATGAATTTCTAGATCAAATAAACAAACAAAATTCTCTTTATCAGTGATTTCACTGAGAAATGCAGTAATTCATCTTTCTTAAATACAGTGGTTCCAAAATGTTTCCAAGGATTAACCTTCAAACTACTCATTTTTTGGCATTCTTTGTGGTACTTCTCTCTATTTAGGAAGAGCTAATGAAGAGACAGAGACACCCTGTCCTTTCCATACTCCCTGCCACCTCATTCACATAAGCCACTGCTCACAACAGTGAAACTGAGTACGTTGATTAACATATAGAAGATTTCATGTTAATGTATATGTGAGAATTAGTGTACTTTCCCAAAGAATGGAGGGAAATCCTGGCTATTGACTGCTTAACTTGAAATATCAACTATCGGTTGGTAAACAGACAGTGCCTCAGACACTGCATAAACAGTTGTAATTTCAGTTGATGTTTCAGTTTTGTTTTACAAAATTCAATCATAAAAATAACTGTTTTCAGCATCTTTCTTCACATTTGAAAAATTCACAAGCCTTTTCTGCATTTTGTTCTATTGAGTTTCCAAAAATTATGAGTATTATAAGACTGTGCAGCTAAATGCTGTACACTTGTTATACATGTACAGTCATGTAAAACTTTAGCGATCATTGTCACTCATTTTTAAAAAATACAATATTTTAAAAATAAATTATAATTTATTTTTCTGCAATTAAATGTAGAAAAAAATCAGATTACTGAACATAGATGGTTTCATATGTTGATTTGAATTGTCTAAGCCACAGCATCTGTCTCATGCCTGCCAGAACTAACTAGATTTATGAGATATGAAGTTACGTTGGTTTGCTAAATTGTTTCACGCTAGTAACTTAGCTTTTTTCATGCTCAACGTTGTTTATGTTCTATGGCTTCTAATTCAGATTTAAGAAAAGTATGTGCTAAAATTGTCTTTTTCTCCTCTGTGAATTTTACTTCACAGTAATGATACTTTGAAGTACTGTTCTTAAGCATAGTGTGTACTTGTTTCCAGATATTCCCATCACAATTTCTTTGAATCTCTTCAGCAGATGAACTGGTTTAAAAGTACTGTGAGGCTACAGAGTAGTGAAGGAAGATGCTGAGTCAGCCATTTAAGGTACAGTTTGCACAGGAGACATTATCATGACAGTGTTAAGATAACTGGTAACTAATATATAGCTTCTGGAAGTTACTGAAATAATAATAAGCCTTCTGGGATTAGAAAGGTCTTTTCCAGGGTTTGAGGCAGGTGAGATTGGGAATAGATGTCAAAGTTGGTGCTTGAACTTTATGTACTGATATGATTTCTTTCATTTCTTATCATGTCTCAGGGAAGGGATGTGGCATACTTGTTTCTGTGCTACTCTGTTCACTTTGTTTCCCTGACCTCTTGAATGAATAGTTCTGTGCAAAAGTGCTCCAGAG
This sequence comes from Numida meleagris, assembly GCF_002078875.1. Lineage (NCBI taxonomy): Eukaryota > Metazoa > Chordata > Aves > Galliformes > Numididae > Numida > Numida meleagris. Next base: position 31,600,476 of record NC_034412.1, on the reverse strand, counting down.
TCACTGCTGCAACTGGGGAGGAAGAGCCCTCATCCATTTGCTTTATCCACTGGCTACATTTTGAGATCTAGCTTTTCTGTAGGCTCCAGGAGCTTTGGAAATCTTCACATCCTTTTACATGGATACAAATTATAGTTATCTTCTATCTCACAAGAAAATAGATAAGTGGGGATTTTGGTAACTGTAGGAATTGATGACCAGAACCTGTAAACTGTCCCAAGAGTTTAACTAACTGGTAGCACACTCCAAACAAAAGGTCTCATAAACTATTTAGAAAATGCAGGATATGGAAAGTACCTCATATTTTCACATGGTGAGTATTCTATATTTTCATTGCCCTTACTACTGAGAAGCTGTGTGGTTCCCTCTCTAATAAGGAGAGCCTGGAGGGCAGCTATTATGTGTGACAAAGCAGAGATTTTTCTGTTCATTCATAGTACATTTCCTTGTCAGCAGGATTGTTTTTAACAGCACTGCCATGAAACAGAGGATAACAACACCAAGAAGCCCTCTCTGGAAATCTGTGGAATTTGTTTGTTTAGGATGTCTATAGTTCTTCATGCATTTTCATTCAGATTGAGGATAATGAACAGAAGATAATCAGTATCTTATCTAAATTAAAATCTAAATTAAAATCTAAATTAAATTTATGTGCCTTGTGATTCGACTTTTTCTGTGTTTGTTTTATTGTTGGGCTGATTTCACTCTTGTTTCAAAGAAGGTGAAGGAACACTAAAATCTCCAAAAGAAGCAGTAAGAACAAAGATATCTCGAAGGAAGAATCAGAAGAAATGAGCAGAACAGTCTGGAGGATCACATTAGCTTACTCTCGTCATTTTCCTCTCTTTCTGCTAGAGATGTGACATGACAGAAGTACAGGGTACTACTGCGCCAGCAGGTTTTTCATTGACTGAGTAAAATAGGTAGATTCTTCTTACAGTTGCCAAGCTATTTAATTTAAATGATTCTATATAATTGTAGTGATCACCTGGGAGACTAAACATGACTTTCCTCTTTATTTGACATCTGCCTTTAAAACTGGTTCAGTAAAGTGCAGTTTGAACAGGCGTATTTCTGAAAAAAAGGGGTGGTAAACACCATCTGTCTCCCAGACTATAGATTCATTTAACAAAATAAATGTAAAAAAAAAAAAAAAACACTGGCAGTATTTCTTGTATCCAAAGTAAAGATGCAGGGGGTATTTACGGGGCTCAGTTTGGGTCTGAAGACTGGGTCCCACTTTTGCACCCTCATGCTGGGCAAGAATCTGTGCCCTGAGAGCTCAGTGTCCACCACGCAGGTGTGAAGGGCCACCTCAGGCTGCTGTTGTCCTTTCAGGGTATATATTGGTTCTTTCAGAATTCAAATTGTAGCTTTCTTGGAAATACAAATAGTCCTGGTTCGCTCTTGCCTTTCTCTGTCTATCCTTGCATAATGGACCTTGCGTATCTCTTTGGAAAAACGTTATGAAAAATCCACACTGGTTTAGTGCCTAGCAGGGAACATATTTGTATTCAGTTTACAGTCAGGAGTAGGTTATGGTAAAGATTATTTAAAGCCACCAGAAGCAGAATGCTATAGTATATCTAATTAAAAACAAAGTGTACCAGCTTCAGCTGGTTCAAAGGCAGAAAGTATTTTAATATTCTGTATGTCACAGTATATAATGCAAAAATGTACTGTTGCTGCTGTGTTTTGATCTACTGTTCTTCCTATTGCAAACAAATGTTCAGGAGCTCTCAAGCTGGTTTTTTTTTGTTTGTTTGTTTGTTTTTCCTGTGCTGGGTGGGAGTAATCTAGTAATTGTACTTAGGAGTTCAGTATAAAACACATAGTCAGAAATTGAGCACTGGCTCATAACTTTTTAAGAGCCTCTTTCATGATGTTTTGATGTACAAATACAGTTCACATTCTCCATAACGAGTCTGTGGGGGTAAAAAAAAATATAAACCAGAATATTCTGTGGGATTCAAAGAAAAACATAACGTAGGTGTAACAGTTTCGAGGAAAATAGAAAATATTATGAGTCACGTTCTTTTGATGTGATCTTGGGCTGGATCTGACTGGAATGGAGTTTACTTTTCTCGTGATAGTCCATATTGATGCTGTGTTTTGGATTTGTGTAACATAGTGCTGGTAGCATACTGGTGTTTTGTCTGCTGCTGAGCAGGGCTTGCAGAGCATTGAGGATTACCTTTTATGTCACTCCATCCTCTCCAGTGTGTAGGCTGGGAGTGAACAAGATGTTGGAAGGAGAAACAAACAGGACAGCTGACTTGGACTGGCCAAAGGATTATCCCATAACATATAATGTCATACTCAGCAATAAAAACTGGGGGACTTCGTCTTCCACGGTGGCTGTTGTTCGTAGACTGGCTGGGCATCCCAGTTTGTGGAAGATGATGACTGCCTTTGCATCACTTTTTTCCCCTCTTACTCATTTTCCCCTCTTCGCTCATTAAGCTGTCTATCTCAACCTACTAGTTTTCTCATTTTTATTCTTCCTGTTCCCTCCCTTAGTGGAGGGGAATGAGTGGCTGGATGAGTGCTAAAATACTGGTGAGGATTGGCCTGCCACAAGTGTGAAGACTCCCTAGTGTCACAAAGTGGGTAAAAATGTGATAATGAGGGCTGTACGCGGCCCATGCATACATTATCTTTAGAGAGAAGGGCGGGAAGTATTTGAATAACTATGAATGATTTATAACAAATATGAAGAAATACTGCTGTAAGACCTAGCTGTCTTTCTGTGAAGAAACAGAAGAATTTCAATATACTACAAGCCATTGTGACAAACAATGCAGTTGTGTGCATCTATGTTGAATATGGGTGAAAACGCGTACAGCTATGTGTTTTACTTATTTTGCTGTTTGACATTGTAAGTGAGAAGATTTCCTCTAGAGTTACTATTACATCCTTGTTTCCCAGGTGCATCATTCCTTAAGAGTTACCATGAGGGAAAATAATTGTGAATCTTCCAGAAGCTTGTTACTCACTAAATGTGCACATCTTAAGATCACTGTCTTGAATCGCTGGTAAGTTTATTTAATATACTGTTTGCATAAAATTATAATTTTTCTGTTGTTTCACTGAAAAAATATTGACTATGAAGTATTTTCACTTAAAAAGCAATAAAAAATCGCAATGAAGATATTTCAAATGTAAAATACATCGAAGACTGAAAGCTTAATATTAGAAAAAGAAGCAGTTTCTATGTGATACAACCTTTCAAAAAGTCTAATGGAAATTCAGTTATAAAATGAAAAAAAAAAACTTGATGTGTGTACTGAATAGCCAATTAAATATCATTAGTGAGTATTCATTTATTTTCATGTAGTATTCTGAAACATCAAAGGGGTTGTGGGAATGCAGTGACTTAAAACGCAGAGAGGCTGAGGTGACTGCATTCATTAATTGCCTGTCTGTTGCTTCATGCTCTCAGACCAGCATCATTTGGATCAAAAAGCAGATAGGGAAAGATTTCAAAGAGAACTACTGAGTCAAATCCAGAAACCATTTATATTAAACTTTGTCTTGAATAGAGTTGTAAAACAGAGTTTCCCCCTTCTCTGAATTCCAACAAATATAGTTTCTTAAATAGACAGGACTTATGGAAGCAATGATAACACAGATATAGGCTTTTCTTTCAAGTCTTAAAAAATTCAGTTTTTGAAAGAATTCTTTTTCAAAGAAATACCTGTGCTCTCTTAAGATCTCTTCATAGGCTTTAGGTATTGACCACTTTTGTAAATGAAGAAAATTACAGCCACAAGTTTTCAAGTATCATGGAGAGTGGCTTTGCGACCACATCAGCCATCTCCCTCAAGACCCTGGGATGCACATTGTCTGGCCCCATAGACTTTCAGTGTGATGAGGTGGTCTCAGACTTGCTCTGCTCTTACAGTGGGGGGATTTCACTCTCCCAAACCTGGAGAGTACACTCTTCTTTGCCTGTCTCTTCTGACCAATGTACTTTGTAGTGAAGACCACCACATATGATATTCCGTTCGTAACTTGTCACCCTGCCCGCAAGGACTACTTTCTGTCCCCGGTCACCTCGTCGCATTTACACATCAATATGATGAGCGGCAAAATGGCGTTTATTGTTAAAAGCTACAGAACTATATAGTATATCTTATCTTTTACTAGACTGCTCCAGAAGCTCACGCAGGCCCCTGGCCAATCATATTGAATATCCCGCTCTGGCCACTCTCTTCCGAAAGGCCATACACGGAGTTGTTATACACCTTGTTATGAAAACAAAGAAGGACAGCCTCTCCTTCTTACGTCACGGGTTCAAGTAAAGTAGGTGAACCAATAACAAGCATATGAGGAAGGACCTTCAGCGTTACAGCCCGAGTACTCAGTAACATGCCTACTACAGTACCTATAGAACCCCTTCTTGTTATTTTTCACATCCCTCGCCAAGTTCAATTCCATCTGTCTTGGCTTTCTTGATCCCATCTCTGCATATCTGGACAGACACCCATCCCTACTTCCACTGCCTGTACTTTTCCTTCTTTTCCCTTAGTTTGACCTTGCTCAGCCATGCGGTTTCCTGCCTCCTCTGCTTGATTTCTTATGCTGCGGGGTGAGCTGTTGTGCTCTCAAAAAGGTATCCTTAAAGAGCTGCTAGCTCTGTTCTGTTCCTGTGTCCCTAAGATGAGTTCACCAGGGGATCTTATCCAATTATTTCTTAAACATCTGGAATTTTGCTCTTCTGAAGTTCACGATCCTGACTGCTCTTTGCCAAACCCATATTCCTCGAGATCACAAACTCGAGCAGAGCATGGCCTCTACAGTCCAGGCTGCCTCTGATCTTAACCTCTTTAAAATTTTTAATATTGACTAAGAGGAGTTACTGTATGTTGTTTGATACATTTAAGATATCAGTGTTCCAGTTTTTACTTTCTGCAGAAAGCTATCTAATAGCAGTTCTATTAGGTAGCAAATTAATATCCTTTTATAAGCTGCCAATCTGGAGCACCTTATGTTTTTGTTGATTAACGTACAATACATAGCTGTATTTTTAGACCAAGATACACTTTCAAATCCGCCTTTGAACTGTTCCTCAAAGTGCCTCGCATAATGGGACTTTTTGTTGGTTTTTTTTTGGCTAGGATGCAAGCACTGTACTCTCTTTTGCAATGCAAAGAACTCTATTGTCCTTTTCTGCTTTTTACCTCTGTGTGTCCATGTCAGTCAGTAACAACACTTTTTATTTTTCTTTATTTTCCTACAATATCTGGTGTCTTTATTTTGTCAACAGTAGATGTAACGATTTTTGCCTGTCTCTTTTTCTGGCCAAAGTTCTAGTGGAATTATCAGAAATACCTTTAAATTAAAAAATAAAAAATAAAAAATCCTTAGATATTTCTGTGTTTCTGAAAAAAAAAATAGTTTGGTCTTTGAGTTGTATTAGAAGAATCAGCCAAACACCCTCCAGGCACAGTCACTTTTGCTATGCACAGTGATGCTGACTGAGAAACATGGAGGGCATTCAAAACAATAATGAAATACTCTTAGAAGGTCTTGAGAGAAAAATTTTCAATATCTTTCCTTTGGAACAATGCAGATCTGTATCACTATTAGAGCAGCTTTGTAACTAAATAATATAAATAAGTCACAGGAGTATGTGTATATTTATTTGTTCCTCCAAAATGTACATCATATATGTATACCATGCACATTTTAAGTCAACTTCATAGACAGATTTTCTATTGATCAGTGTGAACTGCATTGTGGAATATGTATTAGACATTTTAGTGTATGCCATACTTTGTTGTGTTGATCAGCAAACCATGTTGGAAGCATGGGGAATTTGGCTGATTTACACAAGAAATGCATTAAATAGCCAGTTATGGACATGGTTATTTGATGACAAAATAGACAGTCAGTTGACTATGGATGTAAGTGCTTTTTTTCTTTTTTTGAGAAGCAAATCTTAAAGTTTCAATCACTGTCCTACCTGAGTTTACTCAAAACTGCCAAAACATTGCTCTAAAATCCACAAAATTGAAATCTAGTGATTTGGAGTTTTAAATGATCATAGAATCATAGAATCATAGAATGGCCTGGGTTGAAAAGGACCTCAAAGATCATCGAGTCTCAACCCCTATGCTGAGTGCAGGGTCGCCAACCACTAGACCAGGCTGCCCAGAGCCACGTCCAGCCTGGCCTTGAATGCCTCCAGGGACGGGGCATCCACAATCTCCCTGGGCAGCCTGTTCCAGTGCATCGCCACCCTCTGTGTGAAAAACTTCCTCCTACCATCTAACCTACATCTCCCCTGTCTCAGTTTAAAACCATTCCCCCTTGTCCTGTCGCTATCTACCCTCACAAACAATCAATCCCCCTCCTGTTTATATGCTCCCTTCAAGTATTGGAAGGCCACAGTGAGATCCCCCGGTGCCTTCTCTTCTCCAAACTAAACAAGCCCAGTCCCCTCAACCTTTCCTCATAGGAGAGGTGTTCCAGCCCTCTGATCATCTTGGTGGCCCTCCTCTGAACTCTTGATCAAGAGTCTTGATCTGATGTCTTGATCAAGAGGACTGCACCATCAGCTGTGCTCTGTCTTTGGGTGGCCACTGTAATGACTTCGTTGACTTTGTCATGATCAAGAAGAAAACAGTTGTTTTCTTCCTGAAGAGGTAGGTGATATGTGGTAGTGGCAAACAGCTTACTATCTACAGAGGTGGGTGGGTAGAAGCCAAGACCACCAAACAGTAGAAATCACTTGCAAAGCAGAAAGATCTGATACGTAATTGAAGCATGGCATCTTCTGATTTCTTGAGAGTAGAACAAATTTCCTCAAGCTCTTGTTTTGAGCTACTCTGGTAGTAAGGAGATAAGTTTCTTACATCTCCTGCTTACATTGGTGAGCAATTATTCTTACATACTGATATGAGTCATAATATGTGAGGGAATTACAAGCTGGCTTTAAGTCAGCATATGTTTTTAATACATTGCAAATGAAATTTTCATTATTTCAAATTGTGTTAAGAGATTATGGATTCGGGAAAAAAATACGAAAAATGAGTTTGTTCACTAACTGGTGTGATATAATATAGTCTGAACAGTCTCTGAAGGGCACCACATATATCAGAACATTACACCCATGTGGTATATTCAGCTGCATTTTGCAGTCTTGCCTCTTCGAAGTGTCCTGCTCTTTCATTAACAGCTGTATCACACTTGAGAAGAACTAATGATAAAAAGATTTTCTGGCAAGCAGCTTCTTCTGTTAAATGGGGAATGTGATGTGATTGGCATTTAAAATTTAGCTAATTTGTGCAAGAAACACATCACTTAATCAGCTGTAGATTTGCTTATTGCTTGATAAAGATGGCAATCCATTAATCAATTTATAGACTTAAATACATTATTGTTCAATAAAAAAAACCCAACACAATGATTTAAACACCCTTGAATTAATAAACGTAATTAAAACAATGGTGTATTAGACTCATTTATTTGATTGTCCTACAGCTGTCTGAAGCATGGTGAGATTACTGAAGCGTGGAGCCAAACAGCCAACACTACATTTAGTTTCATTTATTGAAATAATGAAACGGTGTTAATGATAAAGTACAAAAATGTGTAATAGAAATTAATGTACTGTGAAATAAAATTATGTTTGCAAATCAAGAAGAGTACAGTAAAAGTTAAAGCTTTAAATGTATTTGGACTACTTCGTATTATTTTGATAGAAAATAATAGATGGTTGTTATATGCAAGCTTTGAAAAATTATTGGAATATATTATAGGCATATGAGTAAGGTGAAATCAAATTACTGTATGAAAAATAAAATATAATCCTTGTTTCTTGCAATCTAGAACTTGAAAAAAGCGAAGGAGATGATCACGTGATATACTACTTGAATTAAATTTGTATTTTCAATCATTTAATTTCTACATTCTATATTTTGCTAATCAAATGACAATGATTGTTAATCTCTAGTCAGAAGACTTGCACAGAAATGTCTGTAATGGATATGATTCCAGTATGAGAATACTCATGGACTACCACTAAAAAAAGTCCTGAAATGGGTGCATGTATTGAGTGATGTGTAAATTATTTAGAATTAAAAATAATCAAATATTTCTCTTTCAAATATGGGAAATAAGAAAGTAAGGTTTAAGAAAAACCTTAAATCTAGTAAAAATGTAGCAATACTTAATTACTGGCTGATGCTGCTTGCTTAAAGACAATGCAATTAGAAGATGGTTTATTTTAACATATAATGTTTCAGTAAAATCTATGTCTGCATTCTATCTATAAGAAGGGTCGTAATGAGGATCTGGGAAAATGTAGGCCCATCAGCCTGACCTCGGTGCAAGGAAAGTTTATGAAGCAAATCATCTTGACGGAGATCACAGGGTTCATGCGGGACAACTGGGGGATCAAGCCCAGCCAGCATGGATTAATGAAAAACAGATCCTGCTTGACCAACCTGATCTCCTTCTTTGATCGAGTGACCTGTATGGTGGATGAGGGAAAAGCTGTTGGTGTAGTCTACTTAGACTTCAGCAAAGCCTTCAGCAAGTTATATTAGATGGTTCTGACGTTATCTGCATTTCAAAAGACTTTTTAGGATTATTTTTTTTAACATATTTCTTTCCCAACTCACTTTCTAGTGATGAGGAAAGAATGAGTGAATAAGATATTGGCCTGCACTTCAGAGACCTCATAACTATTCTATGAATATTTTCTATGTAACTCTGGAATAATTACTACTTTGGCTTTTTTCTGATCATTTTCTATGAGGTCAGCTTCTGTCATGATAACTATACTATGCACTGTAAAGTCAAAGGAGTGAGAAGCAATTTAAACCATTTATTATCTAAGAATGTCTGGCAACCTACATGATCAATAGACTCATTGCTTACAGTGAGTCGTATGCTAATTTGTATGACAATATCCATTTTTCTATCAGAGGGAACGACCTTTGGGTCTTACAAAGATTATTTAAGCAGAAAAATGAATAAGGCCACAGAGGCATTAAAGCATTAAGAATGAAGTAGGAGGCAGTACATTTTCTGTGTATCAGTCAGTTATGGAAACAGGTAGTATAGATGAAATGAATGATATAAAATGAATCCAGATATGTAAGATAATGGAATGTGCATATTCTGATCTTTCTGAGTTATTTAACCATCGAAGACTTGTACGCACCAAACAAAGTGCAAGCATTTCTATTGTTATTTCTTGATGCTTGTTGTACTGTAAAAGGATACTGGGAATACTACTTGTGTGTCTCTGTGTGGCTTCCATGAGAGGAGGAAGCATGCACCTGTGTTGGAAGTGACTGCTGTTGCATGGCAAACTAGATCTACAAAATCCCTTGTGGAGTAGGGGCTATTTGCACCTTCAATTGAATGCTTCCAAGTGAAGTCCAGTCAGCTACCTGCTTGGCACTGGGAGAGAAAGGAAGGTGAAATAAGCATCTGGAAACACAAAATCCAAAATTATTTATTGTTGGGTCTTTAAAAATTCAAATATTTCTTCTGGAAGAAAGAATAAATGGGCATAAAAAAATCTTTCGCTCTTCATGTTCATATGAGATAACTTTTCATTTTGTTCTGCTGGCTGTATTAGAGTATAAACAAATATAGACAGTGATGATGTCTGTTCTCTAAAGGAATTGTAATCCAAAATATAACCAGAAGAAGCAAATAGCAAAAAAAAAGCAGCAAACAAAAGGAAACAAAGGAAATATTTAGGTTTTGAGAAGGAAAACAACTTACATTGCACATTAGATGAGTATTATTATGGCTCCTAAGTACATCTAATGTAATGTTCTATTGTGTTATATCAATAAAGACAGCACACTGACAAAATATTTTAAACAGTACCTATATCCTTGAGATACTCAGATGTCAGAGAACAATCACTCAATAAATACTGAAACAACACAAAAGAATAAGTTTGAACACAAAGAATGGAATTGCAAAACCCAGTCTGAACAGGTCAGTAGAGTTGTTTTCTGTTTGGATATTTCATATTTGTTTCCTCACAGGTTTAGATCTGCTCCACACTTGTCACTGATTTCCAATCTTAAGGCATGTCAGTATTTACAGCTGTGCAGCTTCCCAAGCAAGATCAAGCTGCAGCTTTTATACCATCTAGCCTTGATCTTTACAGTACTTTATCAGTAATGCTTTCTAGCCAGGTCCATCATTAACTCCTGGCGCTTGGTCTTAACTTGCACGTTGACAGTTTTAATTCACTAACTAAATAATGGGTGATGCAGAAAGCTGATGAAATTAAACAAATGTAAAATCTGATTCTACCTTTCTGACTAGGATGTTCTTTGGGTGCTGATTTTAGCTGTACAGCTTTACTGAATTTTGGCATGAATTGCCTCATTCAGTAAAGGAGCGATAGGTTTAGGCACAATATAACTGAGTTCATGTTTTGATTGCAAAGTGAATCATGGGGAAATGAAAATACTTCAGTGTTCTGAGCTATAGGCCCACTTGCTGTCAGCTCTGCAATTGATAATGCTGTCAGCATGATAACACCAGATAGTGTATAGCACTCAGGAAGTCCAATTTAATTAAAAGTTTCTCTCTTAATACAATGTCAGGCTTCAATATGACAAAGAAGTGTTTCCCACTACGTCAGTTTTCACAGCATCTCAGCGAGCAGAAAGTTGACTTCTCTCTCTAACACAGTAGAAAAACTAGTTTTGCCTTTGTTTCCTGTGCTCTGGAAGAATGCTGGGCTTTGGAGGATTTTTGTTTTCTACATGCTTTCCAAGATAACCAGAGCATAAAAATCTGAGAAATAACTTGCAAGGAGGCTTATTAAACTTGCATAAATCTGATTTTTATGGAGCCTGTGCCGTGACTTTCACTTATTGAAACTAACAGTAAGAAGCTAATGTGAACTTGCAGGCAGATTAGCAGGCTCTTGCTGCAGTATGTTTTAGACTTTATGTCCAAGGAAGACTATGACACTCATGTTGCTTAAGTGCTCTGATTGTAGCTTTCATTTTCAAGAAGTAGGAAAATTGCATGTCGAGCTCCTTGGAGCTTCAAAATGTCAGAATCTAATCATTCACTAGAAGAGTAATTCTTTTTTTTGAGGAAGAGGTTAGTATTGGAAAACCCAGACACTAATTCTGTGAGTTTCCAACCAGTTGTAATGGTGACGACTGACATAATTTGAGAACTGCCTAAAAAACAAGGAATGCTTTCAGACTGCAGTTTGGCATTGGCAATCTTTAAGAACTACAGGTGGAATAGAATTGAAACATCTTTCAAATGTATTAAAAAAAAGTAAAATCAATAACTTCTCTGTGTTTATAGCTTCTACCTTTAAATGAGTCTATTTCCCACAAAGGTCATACAAACATTATGAAAGTACTTTGTGAATGTACATCATTGTACCTTCTGTCCACTCTTTTCATTGGGCCCAATTCACTTTATATAATGAACAGATCTTTGAGAAACTGCTGTATTAAATGATCATAAAATGAACTTGTGAAGAGATATGCATATGATCTCGTTCCATCAGTCCTGTAGTGTTATTCCTGCTGTGCTCAATGGGAATAACGTGCAGAGTAGAGTCCTAGTGACTGCTTCCTGAGGCCAAAGCATGCCAAGTGTCAAGAGCTTTCTCATATTATTTCCAGAGTTTCTAGGGTAGATACTGTATATTGCTATGGACTAATTTCTTTTTTATTATTTGATTTGCTCATCCTCATTTTGTTTATAAAGGGTTGCAAACTTTTCTCACTTACCTTTGTGGTTATCTTATACTTTGAATGCAAAGTTACAGGAGAGACAACTAATGCAGTGGTATTAGGACCATACAAAAGTATTTCAGAAAATGTTTCTGCAAAAACATGTATGGTCCTGCTTTTGCTAGAGGATGTGGCATTTATGTTCAAGTTATACACAGACCACTATTGTGGTTCATGTACAGGTAAAAAATATGTATGTTGAATCATGCTTCTGGTTATCCTACACTGCAAAACTACAGAGAGCAGAGAGAATGGATATGCATCTCTTCCTTGATTGTCTCATAAACCTATTAGTGTGTCCACTTGGAAATGATAACAGTGGTGTAGCATCAAAATTCCTAAATATTTTGGAGGAAGGTATGGTAAGGTATTTCACATTTTCTAGAGCCTCTTGAGAGCTTTTACTCCTCTTGTCCTTGATTAAAACACTGTATTCTTGTTAATGTGAAACAGTTATCAAAGCAGTTATAAAAAGCCTTTCCCATAAAACTCCTTTCAATGGCTTTAAAGTTACCACCCCAATTATAGGAGAACGCAGCAAGGGAAACAATCTTGGGCTGACTTCCTGAAAAGGAATACTTAAAAAATTATATTCAGTCTTTAAAATTATTACGAAAGCTAAGCATTTCCCACAGCTGTCAAAGACTTGTTAAACATCACTTGTACTTACTCAAAGAAATGGCTGATCCAACTTTTGCTGTGAATTATTAACTTGTTCTCATAAGAGCTGTCAGAAGTGAACAAGAGTTGACGGAGATGGCTCTCAGGTCAGAATTTCATTTGAGTGTATAAGCTGAAAATACGCCATAGCAAATACCAAACATGAGAGATCAAACTACAAATTGACAGTCTAGTCAATGAATTTATATCAGTGATTAATTTTGTCATACAAGGATTTCTTTCAGCAATTATTTGTTATCACTGCTGTGAGCTGACATTACAAATTTCTAGAACAGGGCATCTAAGGCAGAAGACAGACAAGCAAACTGATCCCATCTGTACGGGGATTCCTTGTAGTCAGATTCTATTGTAGAGCATTCTGTTCTTGTGTTTGTCAGCTGTTTCCCCAAAGAAGTAGGTTACCTTTGCTATACTTATTATGTTGGTTTTTTTTTCCTTTTAATCTGCACTTGGTTGGAAAAGACCTACAAGATCACCTAGTCCAACCATCCACCTACCACCAATAACCCCACTAAACCATGTCTCTCAATGCTGTATCTAAACGTTTCTTGAACGCCTTCAGGGACGGTGACTCCACCACCTCCCTGGGCAGCCCATTCCAGCGCCTGATCACTCTTTCAGAAAAGTAGTCTTTCCTAATGTCCAGCCTAAATCTCCCCTGGTGCAACTTGAAGCCATTCCCCCTTGTCCTGTCATTTGTTACAAGAGAGAAGAGGCTGACCCCCAGCTCACTACAACCTCCCTTCAGGTAGTTATAGAGAGCGATAAGGTCTCCCCTGAGCCTCCTCTTCTCCAGACTGAACAATCCCAGCTCCCTCAGCTGCTCCTCATAAGGCCTGTGCTCCAGACCCCTCACCAGCTTCGTCACCCTCCTCTGAACACGCTCCAGGGCCTCAATGTCTTTTTTGCAGTGAGGGGCCCAAAACTGGACACAGTACTCGAGGTGGGGCCTCACTAGGGCTGAGTACAGAGGGACAATGACTTCCCTACTCCTACTGGCAACACTATTTCTGATACAAGCCAGGATGCCATTGGCCTTCTTGGCCACCTGGGCACACTGCTGGCTCATGCTCAGCTGAGCATCAACTAATACCCCCAGGTCCGTTTCCTCCACACAATTTTCCAGCCACTCTGCCCCAAGCCTGTAGCATTGCCTGGGGTTGTTGTGGCCAAAGTGCAGGACCCGGCACTTGGTCTTGTTGAACCTCATCCCACTGGCTTCAGCTCAGAGATCCAGCCTGTCCAGATCTCTCTGTAGGGCCTCTCTACCCCCACAGAGAGATTTGGATCTTTGTTTCATTTTGAATTGTCTCCTGCAAATCCTCTAGATATGCATTTGAATATATCCATGCACACACACGTACATGCACACCTGGCATATACTCAGAGATATATAAAGAGAATTTTATTTTATTTTTACTCTCTCTCTCTTTTTACCTTCTATATCTAGATTATCACCTCACTGAATCAGCAGTTTGATTTCTTTTCACCTTTATTTTCTGTTGATGTGTTCCCTGGTTAATAGCCTGTAAGAGACCATGGCTATAAGCTGCTCTGGAGACCTTTCACACATAGCTCTAGCTCATGCTCATGGCAGCAGGAGTTGTGGGTATGTAATTGAACAGGAAAGCATGGGCCATGGAGAAAAATACAGAATGGCCCCTATCCTGTGCAGTTTAGACATTTGTTGTTCTATCAGCCCCTGGTGTGGCAAAGCTGGGAAGCGAGACGGGAGAGTGGTCAGCAGAACCAGTACTATAAGGATTTATCTGGTTTTGTTTCACAATAAGAATAGTTGTGTTGTTTGACTGACAATGAGAAAATGGTTCAAATCATGCCCCCAAATATGTATCTGCATTTTAGATGTACTCATCTGACCATTGCCCTTGCAGAAAAGGAAATCATTCCTATTTGCAGTCTTGAGAGATGGCTGGACATAGAGTTCACTCAGTGAGGTCAGAAGAGTCAAATTATTATTATTAATAAAGGTAACTCATAAAATTTATCTGTCATTCTTGTACTTAGGTTTTGTGCATTTCTTAAAAGTGGTTAATTACATCCAGAAAATATGCTATTAATCAAAATTTTACCTTTGGTATTATTTTGTTGAGTATGTCAATAGAAATAGAGATGAACAGCATTTGGTTCTATTAATAAACAAAATATTTGCCAAATCCAGTTCATTAATGTGCTTATAACTTATACCTTACAGACAAGTGGAGCTTCTGTTCCAGCCCAAGGATTCTGATGAAATGACTTTCTAATCCTACAGCCTATTTCATATCCATGGAGATGGTTTAAGAGAAATGAGGGGAGAATCTGCATAGAGCTTTATGAACAGCTCAGATACAAACTGAAGTTTCTCTGTAGTAAGAAACATTCCTGAGCTGTGATATGCTGATATTCATCTTGAAACCTACAAATGCTGATGCGTTTGGATCTTGGGATTTAACTTGGGCTATTCCAGAGAAAGGAGCCTGACATAAAAAGTTAACATATTCAGAGACTTTTTTTCTTCACAATTGGCCCCAAGCCTAAGTTGACCTTATTTCAGTACCATTTCTTATTAAATATTCTGGGGGCAAAGAGCAAGTTTTTCTTGGCACAGGAGAAGCAGTCTTATCATTATGAAAATACTTGCAAAGACAAAGTTCCTGGCACTTTTTGTTATGTACGGATTAAATTTGTTGTGATACAGGTGGATGTAGAGTCTGTAACTATTGAGAAGTAACCCCTCTGGAGGGATGTTTCAGACTCAGCTAGAAGGCAGGAGAAAAACAGCCTTTCTATATGTAAAAAGTTCCCAGTTTTTGATCTGCTTATAATATTGGTGGCTGTTAAATCAATACCTTCTGCTTATTATTTTCCATGATTCCCAAATTACTGTTTTTTACCACTTTCCAAAATAGTCACTTATCTTATGTATACATATGGCTGATGTTTTGGGTTTTTTTTTTAAATGATTGGCCGATTTGCATTTTTCCCTACCTTTTCAGTGCTTACCAGTCTTTCAGTAGAACGTCCCTCAAGCATCATGTCATCTACAGATCTTAATCAGTAACAAATTAATGTTGACTTCCAAGTTATTATTAGAATAACGCAGGTGCATGAATTGCTTGGTGTGGGACACTGCTAGTATCATGGGGATGTGCCTGTCAAAATATAGGTGTCGACTACCACAGCAGACGTTGTAAGGTATCAGAGACGTGGGAAGAGTGCTGGCAGCTACCACACAGTGAGAGCTGCACCCTTGTAGGGTAGTAGTTAGAGCCAGGTTTTTGAATCCCTCCCAGAGCTTCTTGAGATCTCCTTGACAGGACAGAAATCCTTCTGGTTCATTGTGAGGTTATTTGTCCTCATGTCCTCAGTGTTCAATTCTGCTACTCATATCTATCCCCTCAACTCCTCCATGGCTTTGATGAGGCTAAGTGATTCAGATATACTATAGACAGTAGTTCAGCTTCCATTATCAGTATCTGCCACAGGAATTGATATTTGTCCTTTTTTTTTAATACCCTTGTGTCAATATAATAACATGTTATGCATTTAATATATGAAAGTAGGTTTTAATGGGGAAAAAGTGAGTTTATTTTTTTTTGTTTTCTTATCTTTTATTGAAGTCTCCTTGCTTACCTTTTATTTCTAAATGACATTCACAATATTAAACACAGACAGTTTTGTACACTATGTGATATTGCAGAGTTTAATGATATGATTCAGGTGCAAATTGAGGCTCAAAATGAAGCATAGTTCTCCCAGCGTGTTCAGATAGTTCCATGTCATTATTCAGCTTGGTTGCACAGTCAAAAGTGTCTAAATGTGACTATAGGTAGAAAAAGAAAA
This sequence comes from Numida meleagris, assembly GCF_002078875.1. Lineage (NCBI taxonomy): Eukaryota > Metazoa > Chordata > Aves > Galliformes > Numididae > Numida > Numida meleagris. The sequence continues at coordinate 31,584,202 of NC_034412.1, read as the reverse complement.
TACGTTTAAAAGACTGTCAAGTAAGTCATTGAACAGAATGTATTAATGTGTGCGTCTCTTCCTGTCTGCGTACATAGACACACACAATAGCTGTGGGTTATCACGGTTTCTTGCTTATGAAACTAAAGCCAAATGACAATGTATTTTTCACAATACATGTTATTTATTTTATATCTCTGTATTGCTGTAGGTGGTTTGAGTGGCTCGCTAGTTCTCACATGCAGCATTAAGAAGCTGACTTCTGATTCTGTTGAGAATACATAGTATCTTCACAAAAGGATTATGGTTACTGAGTTTAACAGTAATATCACTGAAACATTGCCATTTCTACTAATTCTCATAATTTTGCATTTCTATTTGTAATTAAAAATCAAATATTTTGCTAATTTCTTTTTATGTAATTCTTAGTAAAATTAAAATAAAAATAAAAATATCTTCCAGCAGTATTAGATGTCCTTTATTCCCATTTCAGATATATCATTATTCCTTTCTGTGAGAAGTAATGAGTTTTTGACAAGATTGCTCCTCAAATATATGGAAAAGGAACATGCAGTAAAACGTAATTAAAAAATCAGTAGGTAAAGCGAATTCTGTTGTCTTGTGGAAAAATCACAAATCTGTTCTCTATTTGCTTATTGAATACTTGGAAGGATAATTGGTATGCAGTTAGAAATAAAGTAATTCAGTTTGCAATACAAAAAATCGGATTGAGTCTACTATTAAGTTGCACAGTATATGATATTGGTGCTCTATGGATACATCAACATACTGTTATAAGAGGGAATAAAGACCATCTTGTAATAGTTTCACATAGAGATGTTTATTCTGTGTAATTACATTCAAGAGAGGAAATTAAATGTTATCTCAGATTTTTTAAAAGACTGCATTTATTTATTGGCACGATAATAAGAGGGTAGAATTTCAGGTAGGGAGAATTTTTACTTTTATTATTTTTATTTTACCACAGAAACTGAGAGAAATAAAGGATAGGTTCTCAGAAGCCTTTAAATTTGCAGTATCATCTTTTTTCTTGCCTCCCACATGGATACGGATCATACAATCTGTGACCAGGAAGGTCAGTGTGTTTAAATATAATTCAAATCTACATTCAGGCCTACAGAAAATCTGTCCTGCCAAAACTTTCAGTACTTTGTAGTGCAAAAGAAAGTTCTTAGTTTGCTTTTCAGTCACACAAC